>NW_017802935.1:3487349-3508074 GCF_001625305.1 Branchiostoma belcheri
CTCTACACTCCTACTGATCACAACTGTCTGTACCCTAAAAATTTCACAACATTATCTAATTTACATACATCAAAGCTATCAATAGCTGCTAATAAAAAGGTCTTTACGTCATTGATTCATCAAAGACGACCCCCTGTGAGAAATGAAGGACTTTGAAGAGAAATTGATTGAATGGGAGGAGTTTAGTCAGCTGGGGTGTCTATCATGCAAATGAGGGACGAAGTGTGTGAAAAGCCTCCATTTGCAGCTGAGCCCCCCTCCCCACTCCATCATGTTTGACAGTGGAGTGCCATGTGTCAATACACATAGGTGTGAAGTGGTGTTGACACATGGAGATCAGGGCTTCTGCCATTGACCCTGTCCTGTGGACATTTGTCATCTCTTGTGACAGGTTTGAACTGGTTTCACTTTCAAAACTAACTGCATTTTCAGAGTATAGAAACCAGTCAAATTCTGTCTCACCGCTGTCATTTTCCCAACGCTACGAATGATGCATTTTCAGAGTAGATAACACTGATTCAATGGGTTGTCATAAAGAGTTGTACTATGATGCCATAAAATAATAACAGACTTCACTCTCTTTTTGCTGTAAAGCAGACAGACAGATAGAACAGTTATCACAAACAATAATACTAGTAATTTCATCAGAACAGGGTATTGTTACCATACATAGTTCCTTTTTAGACCTTTTCTATATATTGTATATTACTTACTACAGACATGGTTTTCAAAGAGCCACATGACAGTCTTGTATCTGAATTAGATTGACAACAACCATTTCATCCTATTCTTGTATTCTAGAACTTAGTACATCTAGAAGGACTTCAGTTTTAAGCTTTCAAATGATATAATTGTCAGAAAGAGGGTATAGTAATTGACAAGACACTATAGCTTGATTCAGATCTTTAAAGCTGTTAGCAGCTAAGCTCCATATAACTAATAATTACTTTCCTTGTGGTTTTAATAATTATATTCAATATTGTAGCTACCTGTAATTCAAGGGTTCTCAACCCAATACAAATTGGCAACAATAAGAGGCCAAGGTATGAACAGTAACAGTTTTTACACATACTTCATAGAATCCTACAAACCCCCACTGACACCCTCCTGTCAAGAACACTCAATATAACCTGACAAGCTGTCTTTCTAATATTGATGGTGCGTAAACCCTTGAACACTAATACAGCGAGATAAGCATCACACCAATATGGTCGGCCGATCTACTTTGCAGAAGGCGTTCGGGTGCGTCTTATTGCCCAATTCACATTCATGTCACCGCTACGCTCGCAAGCAATATCATCTTCCTACAGTCAATTGGCCACGGATAGTAAGAATCAGATACGGGAAACCGTAACCGCAAATCGCCTTCCAGGTTTTGTCGACATAAACAAACAAGAAAAAGACTACATGCTTACATAACGATAGATAGTGATACCTTGTCTGGAGGTCTGTACGTGTTGTGTTAAAGGCGGTAGAGAGGGAGGTCCCTTCAGCACCAGGGACAGGCATTGTCAAAATGAACAGTGACCTCAGTGCAGACTTCATGGATTAGGGACTGTCTCAAAACATTTTATGTCTAGTGGAAATCCATTTCTTTTGCACCCCCTAATGCTGTTATCGCACCTCTGATGTCTATTCCATTCTATACCAAGGAGCTATATTTCATTTGCCAGCTAGTAAAACGGTTTTTCATCAAAGTCTAATTTCTCAAGGATAAGTGATAAGAAACAAGTGCTAGTCCATGATGTTAGAGTAATTTTCTTGAATGACATCCTAAGGTTGAAGGTTTCTTGAGGGAAGAGCACAGGACAAGATAGCAATCAGAGCCCTGAATGCCGTGGAGAGGAGACCTTGACACCAGCTCAAAGCTTAAGGAGCCAGTTTCCAAAATTCATCAATGTGACTGGCGACAGAGATCGTTGGCTTGTGCACAAATGAATTCTCGGGAGTATCTGGTGTCAAAAATGACATACGAGGTGAATGGAAATGATAAAACAATACGCCATATCGCTACTGCCTCGCCAAATGCAATTATTTATATTTTCTGATAGAATAATCTATAGGAGAGCCATATATTGAAGGATGCGTTATCACCGCATCTACATTTTATGATATTTTCTATCGAGGTCAATATGTAATTTGAAAACTGCTTTAGAATTCAATTGGACTGCATTTCAAAGTGATATGGAAAACATAACAGAATGTTTGTATCCCTTTTAAATATAAGAAAAACCTCTGAGCCACAATTAAATCAATTATATATCAAGTCATATACAAAGAAATACATGATCACATTTATTGTACTTACTCAATGACTGTACCATGCATTATGGAAATATTGGATGGCAAATTAAATGTAGATAATTGTACAATACATAATGTACAATAGAGACATCAAAAGCTTTTGTCAAAAACCTTTGATGTGTTACTTAAATATCATACTAAAGTGCACATTGATTACAGTAACACAGTAGAAATACATGCATGTAGACATGCTAAATTACAAAAAGCATGTAGCTTAATTGTCTTACATTATAGGCAAATGGTTTGAGCAACCGACCATACAATCTTGTAAATTATACATATCATGATACATGTATCAGCAACAGCAGATGCTACGGTACATTTAAAAATTAGGGTACTTTGACATAACAGCCCAGATTTGGTTACTAGCAAAATGATAGATGAACGATTTTGCAGAAAATCACAAAGCGTACTTGCCTGGTGTTGAGAATGGTCCCAGTTTTACATGTTGTAAATGAGTGTGTCCAACACAACAAAGAGCTAGCACCCCATGGTCCCAACTCACTGGACAAAACTCCACACGAACACTATACATCAGTAAATCTCACTTTTCTCAACCCCACTCAACACGGGACCTCACGCTCCGCTAACTAGGTCCCACAAACAACTCGTAAAATGAGATGATGTGGAAAAAAGGAGAGGACACATCCAGGTACAGAGGAGAACAAAGGAACAGTGAGAGCACTGAAATGGTCTCCCCGAGGGAACTGTGTTCAGAGACCAGAACACCTGCAGTCCCATCAGTTATGTACCTGTTGGCATGAAGTAGGGGGTTCCTGGGGAGTACCCTAAAATTCTAAATAAATGCAACACTACTGCAACCACTGTTAGCCTCCACCAGACTCCTTTTGCAGGCTGATAGATAGTACAAATTGGCCTAAAAAGGGAATGTCATTGGCCAGAGGAGATGGCTGCCATAGAATCTCCAGTTTCCCTGTGCAGGCAAACTGGAGAGGCCAATTTCTACTATTTATCAGCCTGCAAAAGGAGTCTGGTGAAGACTAAACCACTGTATACAAGATGCAAAATGTATAAATGCAGTGAACAGTTACACTAACATTTTCGGCCTCTCAGTTCATGTTTACTTCTTTGCAAATATACAGTAACTGTACAGGCATTAAAAATGAATTCTTATGCACTAAACAGAAGCTAGAATACAGTACAAGGAATAGCTTAGAAAGGTAGACTTAATGCTACACTACTGCTGCCCATTTCAATGCCAGAATAGGAATCAGAGTCCATTGAACTACTTTCAATCAATCTTATCCAAGACCAGTAATCCTGAACCTCCTTAGCCATAGCACACAAAGCCATGTATTCTAGCACAAATGTCATTGGTTTTCAAAATGTGACACTCAAACTCTAGCCATTAATCAGCCAATGGGGGGCAAGATGACAAATGGTTAATGCTACCTTTGGGTAGAGTGTCCCAATCTGCATAAAACCTTCCATGAATCTGTCAGTGGTGCCCTTGAACTCTGGAAGCCTCTAAACAAATCATCACATTTTTGGTGACAACTGCCATGAATATTTATCATCACTGATATCCGTAAGAAAATTCAAACTCTACTACTGGATCAGTTACGGATTTTTATTTCCGGACGTTTCGAGTGACATCCATCACTCTTCTTCAGCGTCACAAATGAACACTGAACACAAATGTCACTCGAAACGTCCGGAAATAAAAATCCGTAACTGATCCAGTAGTAGAGTTTGAATTTTCTTACGAGTATCGTTTACCTGGATGTCTAACCTTCATCAACGCATCACTGATATCATTACTCAGATATTATAGATTTTGAAACAGTTCAAATTTCACTCCTTTTTTCTCATTCTATTGAAATCTAATGTACAATACCCCAAATAATATGTTTATTTCTAAATAAATACTCAACAGACATCCCTCAGATACAAGCTTAGAAAGGAAAACTTACATTTACTTGATCATATTTAATTCACAACTTAGACATTGATCACTACAGAAACGGCCTAATTAAAAGATATGGGTTATCATACAATACATAAAGCTTTAACATAATCTATATAAATATCACAGAGTGACAATCAAATTTATCAGCAACAGCAAGGTCAACACACTTGAGATTCATTTGGGACAAATAAACTAAAAGCAACTGTTTTAAATCTACAAGAACATCTTGATAATATTTTCCACATTGCAAGGATTTATGCTTTTTATGTGGTAATGCTGTGGAATAAGACTTCTAAGAATATAGGGATTTTGTTTTTTTGCCTACGGCTATAGGCTTAGGCTTAGTGAAATGCTCTATACAATACACCTGAAAGCACTGAATTCCTGTTGAATTCATATGTTTATCTTCTCCCTAATGTATCAAAAATGAAGAAAGTATTTTTTCAATCACTGCAATAAGTCAAAAGCAAAACAAAATAAAATGATGTCTCTGATTAAAAAAATAATAATAATAAAGTAGGTGTACCATATGATTGATAGCTTTTATTTTTAGTTTCCATTTTTTGCCATAAACTGACCTGCAAAAGAACTGAAATTTTCTACAATAGAACCTACTATGACATTACATCTGACATGTGATTGATTGCACTTTTTTAACATTATCATATCACAGCAACATTACTCATGCAAGTAGGACATTTGCTTTGGAATTCCCGAAAAAAAATATGACCCCTTCTCCCAAACATCTACTGAAACATCTACATCCTGGAGAACTATTTTTCATTTGTTGGCAGCCTTGTCAATCCTAACTTGATGAAAGGTTTGAGGAGGCTTTTGTGGGGTCATATCGTCTCCTCTCAGGGCTGGAAATACTGGGTGCATGTGCACCTTAGTGCAACCAAAATTGGAGCTGTGCACCAAATATTTTTCTGTGGATACACTGGTGCGCCCAAACATTTTTGTACATATTTTTTTTTACATACTAAATGTATAATAGTATACAGGATATTCTTGGAATCTGTCAGAAAAATAAAATCTTTGTTGTAATAGTTCTGCAAGATTTTGAAGTTAGCTCACATTTCATATTCAAGCTAAGAAGAGGAGCAGCAAGATCTGTAATCTGGTTTTGTTGTGTATGGTGCACCCAAAAGATTTTTTGTACACCAAATTTTTTAGGTTGGGTGCACCAGTGTACCTATTCCCAAAAATGAATTTGAAGCCTTGGCTCTGAATGGTACATTCCCTGGCGGAACGACATGACAAACGTACCCAGGCAATAATTTGATTAGTGAAAGTGCTGTAAATGAGTAATATGTTAGCAATTCGGGAGGCGTGGCGTCTACGCTTGGATGGGGTCAAATCAGCCGTGCCATTACCTCATACTGTCTGTTGTTGGGGACAGAAAAGGTGGATTATCTTTCCCTTCACACAATAGGAACGTTTGTAATACGGTCAACAATATTTTTTATTTGACAATGTTACAAGAGTTCAGTTTCAGACAAGGTTTTCTGTGTACGGGCTCATTTAGAATTTTAAAATTCATATGGTGTATCTGATTTTGTTTGATTTTACATACAGATATGTTACTTGCTCTGTATATCTACACCGGTGACCACCAAACAAAAGACAGAGGTGCTAACATTTTTTGAAAAGTACCAATGAATGCTCAAACATAAATATTCAATTTTAACAGTTCTCTTGATCATAAAACTATGTGGGCATTGCAAAGATACCGTGTACTCCATAAATTCATATTGTCACACTGGTAATGACTACAAAGGCAACCACCGCTAACTTCTGTTTTAGAAGTAAATGTACCTGAGTAACAAAAATATTGGCATATTGAAAAGCTCTCTTAATGTAAAACAAAGTGGAGAGTTGCAGAGATACATGTACCATGCAACCTTAATATTTTACACCAGCAACGACTACAGTGCAGACAAAGGCAAAAACCTCTGACACTTTTTTAAAAGTACCGGTGACATAAATATTGGGATTTCAAAAAGCTCTCTTAACGCTAAAACTGTGTTGGGAGTTGTAAAGCAACAATATAGTCCATATATTTACGCCGGTAATCACTATATTACAGACACAGACAAATACCTCTGACACTATATTAAAGGTTCCCAGTGCTACCATGTCCCCTGTAGGGTACCTATGCACAATGTCTGTGGAGTTACATACTAAAACCTTTGTTTCCAACCGCCAAGCGAGACGGCACGCTGACAAGCGGTAGGGATAATAACAGGGCAGGCGTCCATTACCGTATTTTGTACTGTCTGTGGGTACTCATTAAATCTCTGCATTTTCTGTAAAACAACCAACACGAGGCTAACAAAAGGGCTAATTGACTTGTTGACAATGTCTTACCTGGAGTGAATATAACTCTAAAAACTAACAAATAAAATATCTTGTATCTTGTTCATGATACCATTTTTCACCATTATAAAAATCACACTTAAATGTCTTCATAAAATTAACATAATACCTACTATTCAATTTGGAAAGAAAGCCAGAAATATTATGTAGGTTTCGGTTTTAGGTGCATTGTTAGAATAATTTGCATCATACATAGTACAGATCCAGTAGTCACACTGTTGCATTGATATCATTGATTTATGTACAATATTCTATCAAAATACTTGGTTTCTCACAACCCCCAAAAATTGAAATTCTGGACGAATGGGTATACTAGTAATAACAATTACTGCACTATGATACTATCATAACCAGTGAGTCAGACCATTTTACCCCAATTTGATCAAATCCAAAATCTATTAGTCGAGTCAGAAATAAATGGCTCCAACACGTAGTTATATTTATCTAACAAGGTCACACGCATTCCAGAAAATTACTTCTATCTCCAACCATCATCTAGATAATGTGAGCTACCAGAAATTACCTTATATGAGAAATCGCTGCAGGAAAATTTGGCTACAATACTATGGCAAACCATTTCTAAATATTAAAAGTAGAGACAGAAATTCATGTTAACATATCTAGAGCCACACACAGTACACATTTAGTCACATATATCTAATAGGCCTTAGGACGTGCTTTTGGCGCTATCCTATCGCTCTGTACTGATCGGTCAAATTCATAATTTCATACCGTTGGCAGCAAGAAGCTTAAACGGATTGGAGGGATTCAATAAGAATAATATTACACGATAGATAACTGCCTTACCTAGCAGCTTTCTGAAGAAAAAGGTGCATTCCCAGGTGAGCTATTTCCACATGTTGTCATCGTTATAAAAATACCTGCCTGACTCCCGACCATGCACGTCCCAACAAAGGTGACTAAACATCCAAATTGTGGCCACCCTGGGGAAAGTGTTGTTATCACATTTGGGACCTACCACTTTCAGGAGGGGTGACCATACGTGATGCACAAATACTGACAGGTAGAATATAGCATCTAAATTGATATTGCATCATCATGTATGCTTGAACACGCACAAGCTGTCATAAATTCATTTCTGTCATTTCTTGCATCTTCTTTGCAAGAGGTACTGAATTTATACAGTAACTATTAATGGCTTCAGTACATCCCAGAAGAATATAATGGGAACAGCTGAACCGAAATGATAAAATCTATTCAACAATATAAAAAAAAACACTGAAAAACAAGAAAATATAAAGGAGAAAATAAACCAAGGAACAGCAGATTCAATGTTTCAGAATACCGTCATTGTATTGCCTATTTTCTTCACAACAAATATTGGAAACCCCCTTTGCACCCTTGCCCTGGACAATTTCCCAATTCAGCTCTGAAGTCAGTAAATCCAGTCTGAGACTAGCGATGTCCCCAAGGCCTTTACCTGTCTCAGGCTTTTGTACAATCAGCCCTCGTTAGAACTAATTTGTACGGCAGAAACCCTACTTTGCATACTGATGTTCCTCCAGGCTACATCCACCCAGATTATGTCTTCTCTTGCAGAAAATTAAAGCAGCTTACTTCAGATCTAAACAATTATTTGCTTTAAATAGAAGTATAAATCTTCTGATTTTCCTCTCCGATACTACAGAATTTTTACACCATATCATAGAATTCTGTTGCATCAGCGAATTCATTTTTAGTGTTTTATCAATTTTCATGTTCTGTTCACCATTTCAAAACCATCCTGTCCAAAACACCAATCATTCACTGTCTTTGAGCCACGTTGCGATACCTTATCTGAGCTGAACATGTTTCTGCTTATTATATGGTACCTGGTCATGAGACACTGCAGAGGGCATTAAACAGGACACTCGAAGTGAATAATGTTTGTAACTAAAATGGACATATTGTACCTGTCTGTCACTCTTTTTCTTTTGCTATAATAAATGGTTTCGCCTTTCTTTTAATATAAGACATAATACATCCTACTGAGTTGAGTATCGATGGTCATAGTTCCTTTTCTTTGGCTTTTAGTATTAGGCCACACCAAGTAAATTTTATGGATGACGTCCTCGCGCGCATTGATTTTGACCTGTTCCTAGAAAAAAAAAACAAGAAATTCCGCTTCTTGTAACTATGACCAAAGAGTCACGACAGTGCCGCAAATCGTTAGATTGACGTGAAACCCGTAACGCGAAATGGGTAAAGAGCATATGCTTTGTTTCTGCAGGCCTGCAAAAATGTGAAAGAAACAGGACAGGACGACAACTGCTGTTCCACCTGATTTATTGCTGTTTTGATGATGAATAAAATACTTCTTGCTTGTTAATCTGTCACCTCATTCTATTTGTGTCCTAACATTTGTCGTCTCTTAGTATATTTCTAATCTACGCATCTTGTTTTTTAGGGCCCTTCTTGTTTTTTTTCGCCCTCTCGCATTAGATATAGGGTCTCCAAAGGACGTCATCCATAAAATTTACTTGCTGTGGCCTTAGTTTAGCTCATAGACAAAACACTAACCTTTCAAAATATAAGAGAAACACACAAATTCAGACTAGAGATAACCTCTCGATATGCTAAGGTGGGAGATTGGCAGTATGGTACTAGTGTTACACTAAAACCTCAAACCTTGCTTCAGCAAAATGGTGGTTGATCAGCGAATGCAAATACTAATATAAACACATAAATTCTGTTTGCTGCACTGTCAGAACTTTTGAGGTGGCCCCCTGGGAGAATGATGTCACAAAGATGTCATTATGATGGCAAATGAGACAATGATGTTATGAGAGATGGCATAGGACAGTGTCAGATGGACACGTACATGTGCAGTTATCATGAAAATATTTAGGGCAAAGAAACCATTTGGGCCAAAAAAGACATAATCTTTGTACTTACAGGTAATGTTACATTCAGCAAAAAAAAGACATAATCTTTGAACTTACACGTAATAATGTTCATGAATTTTTTTGACAGAAGAATTAGTCTACTTCATCTCTACAAATAACGTTATTTCGAACACAATAAGAGCAAAAGCATGTAATTCATAAACTAAGTGAAAAGGGTACTGAGTCAAACAGCCCTATCTATCTTAATCAGAAACTTTTTTATCTTTTACCAGGTGAGACTGTGTTCTTTATTTGACCTTTTATGATGTGAAACTTTGACCTTTCATGAGGTGAAACATTCCCTTTTACCAGACGCCATTTTGACCTTTTATCAGGTCAAACTTGACCTTTCATTGGGTGAAACTTTGACCTTTTATTTGAAACTTTGACCTTTTATTATGCAAAACTTTGACCTTCCATCAGGTGAAATTTTGACCTTTAATCACATGGAGATTTGACATTTCCCTTCCAGACCTCCTGCCAAAAGCAGGTAAAATTTTAACTTGTAAATTCTCTTTTAACACATATAATTTTTAAACTTTATTCGGTCAACTTTCTTTCAATACTACTGGCAAAATGTCTTTCCCTTCCTAATCAGACTTTACATGGGGATATATAGAGATACAGGTCATTGACAGAAACCTCTCAATCTACTTTCCTGGCATTAGGATGTTGTGAACATAGGACAGTCTGGTGGTTTCTACAATCAATGGGTCCCCGGTTTGTCTATAAACACAGGGGGAGGGGAAGATACAATGAGGCAAAGAGCAGCCACTATTGCCATAACAGTTCAATTTCCGATTTACCGATAATGGTTTGACTGTAACCCAATGTAACATAGACTTCTCCAAAGGCTGTTTCAGAAGAGATTAAATGCAACTCTAATAGCATATCGTTGAAGGTAGGATCAAATTGTCAAAAGGATCCATGAATCATTGAAAAATAGCAGAAAACATACATTTTGTAGTTGTACGTCAAAATATTTTTGGTAGTTTTCTTTCATACGAAGTGAACTTACTGTATGAACTGTTTGTTGAATTGTACTGAAAACGTTTCATACTGTAAGTCTCTTTAGATTCGCGGGGCCTAAAGTTCGCGGTTTCGGGAAAATGGACAATCCGCGGTATTTTTAGATTCGCGATTTCTCCTTGGCTATTTTTCAAACAAAAATTTGTAAAGTGTATATTTAAAATAATAAAAGTTCGTGTTCCGGCATTTATCTCCTAAAACGCGGCGCAAAAATTTGTTTCGTGCACCGCGCGAGACTGCCGGCGGTAAAGCTGACGATCGATCTGACGCACGTGTAAACAATTTTCTTTGTTCGGAAATAAGCGCTAAAATGCTATTTTCTACGACTACACATCGATACTCTAGTGAAGAAATGCATAATCGAAAGAATATATATATTACTAGGCAAATTTATGCCGTCTTCAGCGAGATTTTGAACCCGGAAGTATGCAAAGGTCGCCTTCGGTTTTGTAGGCCCACGGTGAACGTTTCTATCCAGCAAAACAAGAAGAAGAAAAAAGATAACCAACTAACATTTCCCAGGTACCAGCCGTTATATTTTTCATAAAAATACTTGTAGATATGCCCGATGTTCCCGCAATTTTCAAGCGCCCGGGCGCGCATGGCCGGCGCTCTGCACACATAGATTTTTTTCGGCGGTACACGGTTGACACGGCCAGTGCCGCAGTATCGCGATTCGGTGTCTCATAATATTATAATTTTTTGACATCAGTATAACTTAAAAAAAAATTTGGTACTCAACATTTGCTAAGAATAAAGTTGATTTGCAGTGATTTGTGAATCGCGTGTGTTTCGCATACCGTCGTGAATGCATGTGGGGAGGGGGGCGTACTCACGCAAAACATATTCGAGGGGAAATAGATTCGCGGTATAAAGGTCCCCGCGAATGCCGCGAATCTAAATATACCGCGGAAATTTGTAGACTTACAGTAAACAGAATTTGCTATTGTCAGGAAGATAAGATTTAATTTATTTGTTTCATTTCATTTATTTCATTTATTTCGAAACCTTTTAGCCCTGCAGGGCTAGTCTTCCAAGGCTCAAATACATGGAATACAGGCACTTCGAATTCGTTACATATATACATAGGAAATAGTGCATAAGATACAGTGCAAACGTTTAAAAAGACAAAAATACATCAAACATTTAAAGGAACGCACAAATGAATACTGACAATTTAAAAACTAGAGGTCGGCTTCATGTGACACTGTTTACTATGGCTTTCTTAAACTTGAGAAGGTTACTCAGTGTCTTGACATGATAAGGTAGGTCGTTCCACAACGATATTGCACGATACAGGAATGAGCGCTTCTTACTGTTCGTCTTAGGTTTGGGTAATCTAAAGTTGTACTGTGCAGAAGATCTGGTATTGTGAATGTTCCTAGTACAGTGTTGCACAGCGAAGTTGTAAGTGAAAATAACAGGAATATCATCATCAATTAACTATATAGAAGATGTTCAGGAATTTCATAAAAGACCAAGCATCATAAAATGGTACTTTTTTTAAATCAGAAGGAAAACAAAAATGATAAGACTGATCCTAACAACCTTCCTGGGACCTTTCTAATGGACTGTCCTCTCCTACATTAGGGAAAGGTGTGAGTATCACCATCAGTTGACTACAAACATGTAAAGTGGCTTCTGTAGGTACAGACTAACAGGTTTCTGGCATCTTGAATTTCTCAACATTTTTCGGTCCTGATTCCAACAATCTACATCATGAAAGAATTAAAGGCATACATTTAACTCATGATTCTACTATATATCTGGTAATCTTCAATACCAGGAAATTGTGAGAAAACCTTACATTAATCTGTTCTCATTCTTACATGTATATCAGGTCCATATGCTGTAAGGTGTTGACAGGCCAGATCTCCACTCTATCCACAAGAATGCTAGAAGTGCACAGGACAGTTGCCCTTCCCTATCCACACACCGACCTCACGACCTCTTCAAGGTCGGGGTCAGGAAAGGTCAAAGGTCAGGCAAACACCTTCTCTGTTGACTCTGTCTTGTCTGAAAACATACCTGAATTCCTTGCAAACCTCTGGAGAAGAGGGAACCTTGCAGTATACATGGAAAGAAGACTCATTTGTATTCTACAGATGGCTGCCTGCTTTAAGAACTGAAAGAACGTCCAGATGCTCACTGGATTCTCCTTGTATCAATATCCTTGGGAGTGCTCCAGGCAGGAAGAGGTTTTAGACTTGAAAGAACTCGTGGTCGCTGAGGCAGAAGCATGCATGTTCCGAATCTGTGATCACAGGTGTAGAGATGCTGAACAAGCCAACACTTCTCTTCAAGTCGCCAACCCGAAATACTTCTCACAATAACAGCTCCACTGATTTATTGTAAGGAAATTCTGAAATAATCTTAAGTAACTATCTATCTTCTCTTGATGTCTTTAGAAGTTATAACTACCATGATGTAACGATATTGATGGTGGCAGCATTTGTGATAACCAACAGTCTTGAAGTCTACATTCAATCCTCCAAGGAACAATCTCATTACGAAATTGTCATGTTGAAGAAATGAGTGTAAGGAACTTGACAAGATGATCAATGGTTCAGGACTTAAGTTGCCAAAAGATAAGAACATGCACTTGTGCCAAGCACAGGTTTAACCCTTCAAATGTCAAAATTCTGCTGCTAATTTGAAAGGGTTAAAGCTACAGAGAGAGTGGGAGTGGGAGGGGGGCTGTACTGATCTGTAACCTAAGGTCCCATCAGACAAGTTAGTGTAAACATGGAGGTGAATATTTGGAATGCCAGGGGTGGGGGAAGGCTGCACTGACTACATCCTTTGGGGTGTTTGGTGTAACTCATCTATGTCAACATTGGGGGTAAGGGACACCTCATATACATGGGGAGGGTACAACATTGCAGAATGGGAGGGGTAAAGAGAGAGAAAAGAGAATGGTTTATTCGACATAAAAAAACCTTTGCAGCACCAGTGCTGAATTGCGGCTTCCTTACACAAATATGTAGTTTAAATCTTAGACTTATTAGCATTAGACATTATAAATGAGATTTAAAACAAGTTATAAATCCAATAAAATCACTACCATCACGACTTACATTTCTGCTATAACATTCAGCAGGCGGACACAACAACTTAAAGGTAGTGTACTGTTAAGCATAAGTAACAGTAGGATGGAAGGAGATGTAAGGAAAGAGGACGAAACAGAGAAAGAGGATGAAGATGTGGAGGAAGGTTTGAATAGAGGGAGAACTGAAGGAAGAACGAAAAGACATTAGAATGATGCTAAAATAACGCTAATGATAGTAATGGGAATAAAAGGTATTAGACAAGATGGCACATGTAGACATGTGAAAATAACTTCACAAAATATTTCATTGCCTATATGTAAGAGAACAAACTATATGCAAATAGGATTTGTATTATCTCAATCACCTATATAAAACAGATATTTGCTCACCATGAAAAATATAGATTTCACTATAACAATCTCATATAGTATCCATGCATTGTTATACACTATTGGAATAGAAATATATACCACACAAAATTTTTTGGAACCATGAAATAGAAAAAAATGGATACCTGGCAAAAAGACCTGATGTAAAACATACCTTCTTTCAAAATTCCATATTTGAGCTGAAGAGAACTCTACTTACCGATCCTGGAGTGTCGACCAAAGTAATCCAATCAAAACATAGTGATGCAAGACCCCATAGCTCTCCGGCGGAAGTGCATGCTCGGGTTAATGCATGCACCCGGGCAACCTGATGAACATTCCCACTGTACGAGTGACTACGGCAGCCTGGCTCACCCCTGATCCCAAGTTATCATAAAAACTCATAAACAAAACGTGAAAACCCTGCATTCTGCCGAAACATTCGCCCGCCTTTCACATTACTGTAGTATGCAATCTATACTTATCCAATTAGCCTGAGCATAAAGCCATTATCCATCACAGAGCATTCAATACTAATTTGATTGTGTATCTTTGCATCAGGACGGGACGATATTAATCTGGACACAGGGGAACAACCAGGCATCTCCCATGCAATATTCATTGTCTATACAAAATGTAACTATAGGAAAATATGCAAAGGAACGAACAATTATCAGTATGAAATTGTATTTTTACCATATCTGAAAGCCTTTTATTCATGTGATACTCATGAATGAAAGGGTAATTTACACAGTACTTCTATTTATTTGTATGTGGTACTTGTATACAGAGCAAATTGACTTTTTGGGTATAATTAAAGCTCTGTATTGACCTACACAATGATAACATCAGCACCTCCCAAGATAAGAGAATTTTGTTTTCCCCAATTCTACCTTTTCTGAGATAAATATGGAGTGTGCATCATGAGTGTGAGCTTTTTTCCTCCTCCCTGTTGTTTCTAAACGGCCCCAAGTTCAAAGTAATTCCGTGCCTGTCCTTCAGTATCAACTGCGAGGGTGTGTACAAATTAGGACAACAAGACATGATGTCTAATGGTCTGGTTTTCCCTGCACCACTTAGGGAGGTTTAACTACAGGGACTGGCCATTACCGCGCTTGTGCGGGTGCTGTCAATATCACTTCAGCCTTGGCACAGACCTTGGGAAAGCAACTAAATTGTTCAGCTTGTATAACCGCCCTTCAGCATAACACACCGTCCAATTTAAGACCTTACCAAAGTCACTGTACTCAAGTTGTGTGAATAAAGAATTCTAATCTAACAAATAATTCTCCCCAAGTTTAGATTTGCCATGCATCTGTACTCAAGCTCAACAATTACTGCAAATTTGCCCTAACTGCACAGATGGTACTACAATTTAGCACAAAGATCTCAAATTAAAGAAGCCAATGGCTTTCCTCTGAGTCCCGGTAACGTGATGCCCAAAAATTAAAGGAAACATATGTTCACTTAGATCTTAACGATTATCTCCTTAACAAAACAATAAAAATAACTTACTCAATAAAAGAGACAAACTTTTAAGTTAATAGAGTCAATAATGGAGTCCACAAACAAAATTGTCAATTTTGAATGAATCCCCAACAATACTTGAAGGCACGTCTCCTGTAAAATGCTACATGTATTTTTTATGCATCCCAGAAGGCAACCACTTACAGGTAACTGACAGCAGTTTTCCTGGAATAGAATTGATCCTAAATTCCTAACATCAGCCTCAAAAGGGACAGTCCAATCATCATTTCTCAGACTGAAGTAAAGTAGACAAAAAGATACATACAAGTACATGTATTATAATCTAAAAAATAAGAAGAAAACATTCAAGCAAAAAAATTGCTTTCAAGCCTCCTTTATTATGGAGAATAATTTTCTGCTATATTTTGGCACCCCTTATGGCTTAAAGTTGATCTATCCCAATTCTATTATCTGACATTATATATCTTCTTCCTAATGATAACCACTTACAGCAGAGGAGGCTGCAATTTGCAACAAAGAAAATTGTTCCAAAATCCATACTTGATAACATAATAGAAAACTTAAGCAACGTGTCCTTGAACATAACGAATACTCTTCCCAAAATTGCTCTACCTAGTAAATGCACCATGAAAATATAATTGGCCAATTTTGAGCTGATAGATTTGATATGTGTATTAAAGTGTGATGCAAAATCATCACCTCTTGACTCGACTACAGACTATTAATGATTTATCCCTTGGAATGACAGCCCCCATTTTGGATTGATACTGTACAGTCCCTTCTGCTTGTGTAAACTGAGTAAAAGGATATCACAACATGGCCTGGCCCCCTCCCTAGTACCTATCACCAACTCACCAAATCCTAACTATGTACACTATAGCCCTGCCTAAATACAGCCAAACAAACTCCACAACTTCACAGATATCGCCTGTCTCTTTTAAGAAGATCTATTGTCATCCCTCCAAATAATCACATCATTGTTTTTAACCATTTTATGCTCAATTAAGTCAGATTAACCTTTTAAGGGGCGATTTCCTCTCCTATGTACACAAATAAAGTGGTTCTTTATGTTCAAAAAGGGTCATCATTTACTGGAAATACAAGTGTCAACAGAAAGTTTATCTTGAAAGCGACTTATGCTTTATATAACCTTCAATTATGTTTCTATGTAAATTCGACATCAAAAGCATCAAATAGTACTTCGCTAACTAAAGTACATGTACATACAAAACTACATGTGTAGTAAGAAAATCTAAATCAGTCCTATTCCTACACTGAATTACATGTTATCTTTCCATCATATTTGAAATTCCATTGCAAAGGGTCTACGTTAATGCTATCATAAACATTAAGTGGTTTCAAATAAAAAATCAGCCATCTTTCAACCTCCAATAATTACTACATTGTACTGAAATTCAAAATGTTGTCTCCAAAATCCACTCAAAGGTCATTCCAGTAAAAATCTAAATCTATACCATAGAGTACAACATACGTGACTGAAGCTAGCTGGTAAACCGAAGTAGCGCATACTGATCACCGAAGATTTAAAACCTACCTCAAGGAACCATATGGATATAATCCAAACGACCGGCCCTACAGAAACTTCCTGAAGAGAAAATATCCCTCTGGTTGAAAAGATGTAGTTATGCTGAAAGGTAGAGTAGGGAGAGGGACGTTCTGTGCCTCATCTCATGAAGAGACAACCCGCCACTGATTGGGGTCGCAAACTGCAGTCAACAAGCCACCAGTTACCCCACAGGGACCTTCTCAGAACTCCATCACTTCTACAGAAGGTATCTGTACATTTTCACCTCACTCTTGTTCTGTGACCGCTTCTTTTATATTTACTACAAAGACAGGAACAAAAGTTGGGTTACTGTTTAACAGCAGTGGCAAAAATTGAAAGGAAAGGTGTTGAACTTTCTTTTTTACAGCTGCAGTTGAAGGTGAAATTTGTGACCGCTCCCCTGACCTAGCCGACCCCCACTTATCACAATTAAACTCTATTTCAGGATAGTGTAACCATAACCCAGACAATTTCATTTCTTTCTGACCAACGGCAAGGCCATGGCAGGTCTAAATCCAACATCACGAATGTTTTCAGCTGTTCAGTTACTCTCTTTATATCCTCGGTAAATGGGATACGCGAACAGAGCCATAAATACTCTTCGGTATGGCTTTGGGGTTTGGCTGTTGCCACTTTCAGTGCACGATATCCTCCCATTTCTTCAACAGGATTATTAGGATCTAACGTCAGTCGGACAGTGTTTAGGTGACGTCAGGTTGGTGAGATCATACAGGGGAGGATGTTTACATGTAAACAAGGGATTTCCTGAACAAACATGTACAGTCATGGAGACAGCCATTCAGGGAAAGTCCTTTAAGAAGAAGGGAAAACCATCCTTAGGTTTAAGGTGGGGTTTGGCATATTGGAAGGATCTTAAACCCCAATCTAGCAGGCCTTAGATAAGCTTTTGTGATCAAGGGAGATCCATTGATGCTACAACAGACAAATTTCGATACTGTAAGTCTACAAATTTCCGCGGTATATTTAGATTCGCGGAATTCGCGGGGACCTTTGTACCGCGAATCTATTTCCCCGCGAATATGTTTTGCGTAAGTGTGCCCCCCTCCCCACATGCATTCACGACGGCTCACGACGGACCTAGAGTTCAAGCGAAACACGCGATCCACAAATCACCGCAAATCAACTTTATTCTTGGCAAATGTACGTAGTTGACTACTGTATCAAAATTATTAAAGTTAAACTGTTACTAGTATTATGAGAGACACCGAATCGCGATAGCACTGGCCGTGTCAACCTCGTACCACACGACAAAAATATTCACCCGGCAGAGCGCCGGCCATGCGTGCGGGCGCTGAATTTTGCGGGCGCATCGGGGACATCTACAAATATTTTGACGAAAAATATAACTTTTGGTACCTGGGAAATGTTACTTGGTTCTCTTTTGCTGGAGTTTTTTTCTCGTTTTGATGGGTAGAAACGCTAGCATGGCGTAACGTTAACTACAAGAAGACGACCTTGGGACACTTCCGCATTCATCGAACGCCAAAATCTCACCGAATACGCCATAAATTGCCATAGCAATACATGTCCTCCCGAAAGATTCTTTTCCTTATACATTTCTTCACTAGGTTATCGATGTGTAGTCGTGGAAAATAGCGTTTTAGCGCTTATTTCCGAACAAAGAAAATTGTTTACACGGGCGTCAGATCGATCGAACTTTACCGCCGGGCGCCGGCACTGACGAAACAAACAATCAGAGACGCGTAGCGCGGACACGTGCGGCAAGATTTTGCGCCGCGTTTTAGGAGATAAATGCCGCGACACGACCTTTTTTTAAAAAAATATGCACTTTACAAGTTCTTTTTTGAATAGCCAAGGAGAAATCGCGAATCTAAAAATACCGCGGATTGCCCATTTTCCCGAAACCGCGAACTTTAGGCCCCGCGAATCTAAAGAGACTTACAGTATGTCGAAATAAAGAATTGTAAAACGATATTGCAAGATGCATATTCTCAGGATGTTAAACCCAATCTTACATTGTATGTACCAGATAGCAGTCTTCAAATAACTGTTGTGATCAAGGGAGATCCATTGATGCTACACCAGACAAATTTGGATATGTCAAAATTAAGAATTGTGAAACGATACAAAAGTTTCTAAAACGTATAAGCTTTTGAATGCATTTATCCAGAGGCTGAATAACACAAACTATTCACTGATAAAATCTTAGAATTACATTGTATACTGATGTTTATTTGCATCAATTTTTAACCAGCCACATTCAATAATCAGTGGTGTTATTTTGATTGATTCTATTGCATCCTGATTGTCCATTTGAGACTAAGAATATTCCTTGGGTAATAATTTGGACAGTTGATATGAGAGGATTTTGAAATAAATGATTTGATAATTGATATAATTTTTGATTGATCAGGTCATTAGGACAGTGTTATCTTCACAATAAAAGAGCATTATGCTATAATAGTCAATAACTTTATTACTGTCTGTGAAACACTGTAAATTTGTGGATGGTTCTTAGTGTAACAAATACAACAGTTTCTTGCTTGCTTCTGAAACTTTATTATCAGGCACTAAGATAACTAAAATCAATCAGAATTTCTGCAGACTTTAAGCAAAACTTGCCAAACAACATGGTCTCAATTACACGGAATATACTAATAATTTCAGTATACATGAAAGTTGCCAAATTGTAGAGGTAAAAATCTCAGTAGTACTGATAAATAGGTGTCGACCTGTCAGAATTTTTGTACTTCAAGTTTATGGATTCTGAGGTATAAGTAGGGTTTACAGCACTAGCTAGTATCCAGGATGAAATACTGCCTCCACTTTAAAGCAACAGTCCAGACACCAGCTGGTTAGGTTATCAAGATAGAGACATACTTGGCAGAGCAGCTTGGCAGAGTCCAGCAGATAAGGCTACAGAAATCACCTCACAGCCAATCAATCTGCATTTTCTACACAGCTTTGTAACCTATAAGGCCACACCAAGTAAATTTTATGGATGACGTCCGCGCGCGCATTAATTTTGGTCTGTTCCTCGAAAACAAAACAAGAAATTCCCCTTCCTGTAACTATGACCAAAGAGTCACGACAGTGCCGCAAATAACGCGAAAACAGGACAGGACGACAACTGCTGTTCCACCTGATTTATTGCTGTTTTGATGATGAATAAAAGACTTCTTGTTTGTTAGACTGTGTCACCTCACTCAATCTGTGTCCTTACATTTGTCGTCTCTTAGTATATTTCTAATCTAGGCATCTTGTTTTTTAGGGCCCTTCTTGTTTTTTTTTTCGCCCTCTCGCATTAGATTTAGGGTCTCCAAAGGACGTCATCCATAAAATTTACTTGGTGTGGCCTAATACTAAAAAGCCGGTTTATCCATTTGAAGAAAATTCTGTGGTTTCTGGAGGTATGAATTTTTCGCAAAAATATTTATGCAGTTTATATTTTAATGAATTTATGCCCAAGCCATCAAAATTCATAGTACATAATATACTGGTACTAAAGACATTAAACTTGAAATTAACAATTCCATGAAATGCCATGTCTACAGACAATCATACATGACATCTGCGTTGGATATTGGACTTACATAAACTTTCGTTAAAGGAGCTATAATATTACACAATAACCTTCAAGATTATAATTATTCAAAGATTTCTTGATGATGCTCTCTGTCATAAAGCTGGAAATATGACTAACTCCATAAACCACCAATTTCACAATATTCAAAAAAACTTGG
>NW_017802935.1:3508094-3540713 GCF_001625305.1 Branchiostoma belcheri
CTAAATCCAACATCACGAATGTTTTCAGCTGTTCGGTTTCTCTTTTTATATCCTCGGTAAATGGGATACGCGAACAGAGCCATAAATATTCTTCGGTATGGCTTTGGGGTTTGGCTGTTGCCACTTTCAGTGCACGATATCCTCCCATTTCTTCCACTGGATTATTACGATCTAACGTCAGTCGGACAGTGTTTAGGTGACGTCAGGTTGGTGAGATCATACAGGGGAGGATGTTTACATGTAAACAAGGGATTTCCTGAACAAACATGTACAGTCATGGAGACAGCCATTCAGGGAAAGTCCTTTAAGAAGAAGGGAAAACCATCCTTAGGTTTAAGGTGGGGTTTGGCATATTGGAAGCATCTTAAACCCCAATCTAGCAGGCCTTAGATAAGCTTTTGTGATCAAGGGAGATCCATTGATGCTACAACAGACAAATTTGGATATTTCGAAATAAAGAATTGGAAAACGATATTGCAAGATGCATATTCTCAGGATGTTAAACCCAATCTTACATTGTATGTACCAGATAGCAGTCTTCAAATAACTGTTGTGATCAAGGGAGATCCATTGATGCTACACCAGACAAATTTGGATAGGTCAAAATTAAGAATTGTGAAACGATACAAAAGTTTCTAAAACGTATAAGCTTTTGAATGCATCTATCCAGAGGCTGAATAACACAAACTATTCACTGATAAAATCTTAGAATTACATTGTATACTGATGTTTATTTGCATCAATTTTTAACCAGCCACATTCAATAATCAGTGGTGTTATATTGATTGATTCTATTGCATCCTGATTGTCCATTTGAGACTAAGAATATTCCTTGGGTAATAATTTGGACAGTTGATATGAGAGGATTTTGAAATAAATGATTTGATAATTGATATAATTTTTGATTGATGGGAAGTGATGAGGGTACGGGTCAGGGCATTAGGACAGTGTTATCGTCACAATAAAAGAGCATTAAGCTATAATAGTCAATAACTTTATTACTGTCTATGAAACACTGTAAATTTGTGGATGGTTCTTAGTGTAACAAATACAACAGTTTCTTGTTTGCTTTTGAAATTTCATTATCAGATACTAAAATATCTAAAAACAGGATTTCTGTAGACTTTGAAGCAAAGCTTGCCACAACAACATGGTCTTAATTACAAGGAATATACTGTACTAATAATTTCAGCGTACATGTACAAATGTAAGTTGCCAAATTGTAGAGGTAAAAATCTCAGTAGTACTGATAAATAGGCGTCGACCTGTCAGAATTTTTGTACTTCAAGTTTATGGATTACAACCTTCCATATAAGCAGGGTTTATAGCACTAGCTAGTATCCAGGATAAAATACTGCCTCCAGTTTAAAGCAACAGTCCAGGCACCAGCTGGTTAGGTTATCAAGAAAGAGACATACTTGGCAGAGCAGCTTGGCAGAGTCCAGAGATAAGACTACAGAAATCACCTTACAGCCAATCAATCTGCATTTTCTACACAGCTTTGTAAAGTATGATACTAAGAAGCCGGTTTATCCATTTGAAGAAAATTCTGTGGTTTCTGGAGGTATGAATTTTTCGCAAAAATATTTATGCAGTTTATATTTTAATGAATTTATGCCCAAGCCATCAAAATTCATAGTACATAATATACTGGTACTAAAGACATTAAACTTGAAATTAACAATTCCATGAAATGCCATGTATACAGACAATCATACATGACATCTGCGTTGGATATTGGACTTACAGAAACTTTCGTTAAAGGAGCTATAATATTACACAATAACCTTCAAGATTATAATTATTCAAAGATTTCTTGATGATGCTCTCTGTCATAAAGCTGGAAATATGACTAACTCCATAAACCACCAATTTCACAATATTCCAAAAAACTTGGGGCGGAAACAAGGAGGAAGTTGGCAAAAGGACACGCACATTCTAGAAATACTGTAAAAGCTGTCAGAGTTGGTTATGGTACAGATCCATACATGTTCCTGCGAAAGTAAAGATGGTTTGACCCAATTAGTGCTAATCAACATCATCCCTCCTGTCTGGTGTCCTCTGGGGTCATTATGGCCGAATAACGCCCAGTCTGATGAAGAGATATGCTGAGGTCTGGCACTTAGGAAATTACTGGACACATCCAGGCGAAGGGAGTGAGGCATCATGGGTATAGATTCTGTGTTACATGTAGTAGGATGGGGAGGGCGACTGTCTTTGTAAATTCATTAAAATGTTATGTAATATGTCTTGAAAGACAATAGAGTTCGCGGCATGGATCAGTTATGTGTCATAAAACAGAATAATATAGGGTAACAACATAAAGAGAAGAGAAAGAGATGATATGGGAAAAGAAGAGATTAGAGTAAAAGGCACAGATTTGGAGATTGGTAACAAACAAAGTCCTACAGGGAAAATTGAAAACAACCATTAAGTTATTAGAAACAGTAAAACATGACAAGGAAATGTACAACATTTATTATATTCTTTAGACTCTACATGTAATATATGATGCATAAACAACAGTTCTTCTTTATCTTATCAATGACATAATCTTCAACATGTTGAGTTCTTGGAAGACACATGATGATATCAGACCTCTGCTATTCCATAGATGTCCCTCTCTGTCTTACCCCAACATGACCTCAAGGTCACCACAGGCCAGGAGGTCAGACCCTCTAATGCCATATCTTCAAATAAAGAACCTCCATGGGAAGGGGGTGGGTGGATGATTCAATTTCTGACCAAAATGACAGGAAAAACTTTTGTTGCACCTTTTCTTCACCTGACTCTATAAAGAGATGATGATACAAAAAAATGTATGACGAAGCTACCTTTGCATATTCATGTTATACAGTCCACACATTGTTGTGCTAAGGTAGCGCCCATCTCATTTTCAATAGCCCTGGGCAACACAGCAGTGCAATCACTACAGCAGGGGACTAGTCCACTGGTAGTGGTGTGTATGTTAACCCCCATACTCTTTCCCAAATGCTGAGTGCCAAGCAGAGAAAGTAGCATGTACCACTTTTAAAGTCTTTGTAATGACTCAGCCTGGGATCAAACTAATGACCTACCAAATGCAAGGCGAGCACTTTACCCACTTGGCCATTGCACCGAAATTGCGTCGGATGCCTTTAAGTCTTTGGTGCGGCTGTGACAGAAGGGTACACCTGAGGTATGTGTGGCATGTGGACTGGGTGACGTGATGTTGTGGTTACATGTCTGTGACATGCCTGTCTAACACCTGCGGCCCCGGGCCTGTCAAAGTGTGGCTATCAACTCATCTTCATTAGCCCCTTAGCCTCTGTACACTTGAAGAAGCCACACAGGCGAAACCGGTTATTTGATAGGCTGAATAAAAGTTCTAAACAGGAACTATGCGGCTCCAGGTGTCTTACTGAGGGACGACAGCGTGTGCGAGATGTCGGTTAGCTTGAGGAATGAATCCCCTCTACTATATACAACTCATCTTCATTAGTTACCTACAGTACACAGTCAGGAAGCTAGAACTCATATAATCTTAGTTTGTACATGACCATACTTACATGTATGTAAACACATTTACACAAATACTACAGTGCAAAAGCTAAAAATAACACTTAAAACATTCAGTGAAGACATTTTAGGCAAGTCAGAAGGCACACTGTTACAAAGATTATTCTACAAAGAATAGGAAAGGCTTATACCTGTTCAGTAGTCAGATTTCCCTGCTGTACATGTCCTATGTACTAAGTCTACTGACATACTACATAGCAGTACAGTATTCACCTTAAAGACATCATAGGGGTTTTCAAGCACAAACTGTTAACACATTACAGAGCTCAAAAACTATGTCTGGTACACCCCAAAACCCCTTGTGTGTCCTTGTCAATGAAAACTGCCGAGCATGTGAACAAGCCCTTCAAAATCACTACCACAACATGTTATGTAGGTCAAGCTTCTAAAGAGACCACAATGCCTCATCAAGTGTCATTGGCCTCCACACAATGTCCACACCTGGCAACCAAACCTGCTGCCGGCAGTGGTCACACCTGACAACCACACACTTCTTTCAACAAACAGGAGCCAAGCAGAAGTATCTGTATCTGTATAGCCAGTATAACTGCATAGCCGGCGTAACACACCAGCGTAACACACCAGCTTCGCAGGCACGCGGCGCGGCGGCAGCTGGCTATATCATACTGATCGACTTGTTACACCTAACCCTTGAACTTCTAACTCTAGACATTGTTTAAAGCTTATAATCTAATGACAATTCCCCTACTGTACTTGGTGACAGTGAGTTCCACTCTGCGATAGTTCTAGGAAAGTATGAATTCTTGAACACCTCAATCCTTGGTTGATAACAAGTAGAGGTTGATTGGGAAGATTGTGACGTCTTCTACATTGTTGTATGTACCATTTTCTGACAGACAGTCCAATCAACAACATGGGAGCCAACTGGATACTGTCTTGTCGATTGGTTGACCAACTTTGCCACAGAGCAATCTGCATTGAGATTAACAGCTTCTCAGGAATATCTTTTCAAAGATATATCTTAATATCCAAATATCTTTTCATTGAACTCATCTTACAACTTTGGTGAAAGAACCTAGACAAGCTTGGAAAACACCTACATGTGTACACAAATGGGGATGATCATGAGTCATTATAGTTGACCTTTTGGAATCTGAGGATCAAAACTTGAAAACAAGATCTAGATGTGATACGGTGCTGTGTCACACTTTGTGGCATTGATGTTATACAGTTGATTTTGTATGCGTCACCAACATGTTCTTCTTATCTTTTCCTTCCTGTTGTTGTACATACAAGAAGCATACCAACATCAGCATGTAGAACATACAAAATAAAACTTTGTCACTTCAGTTATGAGGCAGGAAGAAACTACCTTCCAGTTAACCTTTAGTCTGCTAAGTGTTGCTGTAAGACACCGAATCTAATGGGGAAAGACAGCAGGGAGTTGGTTAAATACTGTATACTGTACATCACTTTATGCTCGCGGCAGCCAAAGTTTGCGGTCTGAGAAAAATGGACATGTTTGAGTAACTATACATTTGCAGTGGCGGCAGGTGCAGCAAAAAGAAAGCTGGCAAATTATTTCTTCTCAGTAATGATAAGTTCGCTGTATAAGAAGTAACTGTGAAAAAATCAGGATTTACAGTAACATGTGGCTTTAGAACACAAAGTCTTTACTACATGTATATACTCGATCAGGCCCGCCCCTCCACATTTTATACATGCCAGAGAGAAGGTCAGGGTTGATTGAAGTTTTACAGACGTGTAAATCTGTGAACAAAAACAACAGCTGCTCTACCTACGTGTACAGGAATTTATAGTGAGAACATCGACTCTTGTATCGAGTCAAAACAGTGAGAGAAAGAAATACTGTAGAGGGGCAAAGGAGGGGCACAGAAGAATATCAATTACCCTACTGAATATTTGTTTGGTAGAGGGCCTGAAACTCTGTTATACAACAGGGTAAAATAAGCAAACACATGTACATGTAACCTCCATCAACATCTATCTGCCAGGTTACATATATCTGCCAGGATGTCACTTTGAAAAACAGCGTGTTTGAGCGATCTCTAGTGCAGCACCCCTCAGGTATGTGCAGTGTAGATATGCAGGAATGCACTATACTGGATGACATTACATTCGGAAATCTCTATCTTTATACACATATTTTAGGGTGGCAAACATACATTTGTATGTGATCTAATGGAATTACGTAGTAGATGTTATATGAACAATTTTACCTGCTGATGACAAAAGAACAGGAGACAGCGAAGACCATAGTCAACAAGAAGGGAGTCCCGCTACTTATACCCCACACATACAGTCTGTACTTTACACAAACTGTAGAAAATCCATTTTGTGAACCACAACACATTTCCTGCTAAGTGTTTTTTCATGTTCCCTGCTCTCAGCTGACAGCTATGTTTGCAGCTAATTTACATACACAGACTAGGAGACATAAATATTGCAAGGCAAAGCAGTAACTCACCTTCTTGTTTTTCTTCAACTTTCTAAGATAAGAAATTTCAAAGACTACAAGAAAAAGGAGCCATTACTATCATAAAGAATAACCAATACATGGTACTGAACTACAAGTTAATTCGTAATGCCATTTGAAGTTTCTCTACCATTTGCAATACAAGATTCTCAAAATTTCTGATATCATCTGCCACCACAAAACAATGTGTAGCTGCAGCAATCAAGTTTCTACATGTACATGATTAAAAAATGAATGACTAAAGGAAAGAATCAACGAAAGAATGGATAGATGAAAAAAGTAATAAAATACCAATCAATTTATGAATGAAAACTTTCAACAGATTAATAATGAAAGGTATTCAACCACTTCCTTTGAAATACCTTAACTGTTGTGGGTGGTACATGTATATGTACATGTATATGGGTCTTCACTAAGCCATCCCATCTGTACAGCTGGGTGTACAGGTGTGGCGACCCACGTGGGACAACAGAGCCGTGGGTCAGTGAGGGGTCAGACGTGACTGGGCTGCCTAATGCTGGATCTGACAGGACCTGATGGTGAAGCCTTGACAGGTTTTCCCGCACCTGCCATCTACAGTGTGGTAACCACAGGTGAAAAACAACCCATGGGCCGCTGACATTTCACAAGGGACCACCTGTCGTTGTAACCTTTTCCACTGGACCACCTACTTGTCAGGAGCTAACTTCTACTGAACAGCCTAGTGGGACAAAAAGTCATCTGCCCAACTCTACATATCTCACCGTCACGCTATTCTTAACTGTTGTACTATATTGTTATGGTATATTAACTGTAGCTAAGTTTTAAAATCTGTCATCCAAGTTTTCAAAGCTACTGGTAAGCAAACCCTGGAAGATAGGGTGATCAGACGCAAGCCTTGTTATCTTTTTTAGAGAAAGACAAGGCTACTCAGTAAAAAGGCTTATCCTGAGCCATGACTCTAATAACGGTCTAACCCCCTCAAAACATTCCTCAATCAGGAATAACCAACTTTTGACAGAACATACCTTGTTGTTGACTCTTTGACAAGAATAAAATGAGTAGCTTGAAAATACACTTCTCCCTTGGCCTTTTCTAACCTTATGATACAAAAATTTGTTAGCTCTTGATTCCAGTTCCATTTCCTATGCTTAAAATTTCTTGCACGAAAATACCTAGCTGTCACACGTCCAATGTACACAAAATGTTCAAAGTATTTCACCCTCCTACCTTGAGTGATCACGTCAAAACATTCTTCTTCAGCAAACACAGTCATACTCCGTGGGGTAATACTAATAAATAGGTGCTTGCAAAGCAAATTTTCAAGCCTGATTACAAAATAAGAATTCTCCGAGCACAGATATCCAGACAGGGCTTTTCAACAACCCTTATGTTCCTACAATGATAACAAAGTAACTCAAACCAACCCGATTGTCTGCAAGGTCTAGCCCCATAACCTCTAACTCTTTAATGGTCCTAACAAAAACATTCACTGAAACCAAACTCCTAAAACAATACACAAAAAGTATCAAGTCCCACCTGAAAACTCGCCATTTCACTTGCAGCAAGTCTCCTCCGCTCTCTTAAAGAAATAAGACAGCTCAGGATCTTGGCAAATACTTAAAGACGTCAGAGTAAACTCTGCAAGGAACCTGTCTGCACATACTCATGTATATGGCCATACGACACCCCAGTGGCAAACAACAAGCCACAGTCGACTAGTCCTTTCCCACTTACCTCATTCCCACACTTCCTGTGGTTGCTATTACTAAGACATAAGTCTATGGCTACCTGTGTGTACCTTTCATACATTTTTTGATAGCCTGTCCATACTTGTGTGTATGGTTAAATTTTTTCAAATTGTTTGTGTAATAATAACATAAATACATGTTGTGACAGTCCTAATTAATGATGCAACTTTGTATGTATGCAAAGTCCTATAAATTCTGAAATGAGGTATGGTTTGAAGATGGCTGGTTTTAAATCTTTTACTAAATTTCAGAAAGTTATTGTGACAGTAAGTTTTTTCCTATACCCTCTTTATCGAAAATGGTACAACCTACCAGTACCACTACACATCTAGATACCTTCCTGGACAATACCAACTAGTCTATAGGGGTGTACGGAAGTAGAATGACTTTGAGCTTGAGTTTATTTCTTCCCACAGGCATATGATATCCCTCAGCTACCTGCATCCAACAGACTGCTGGCCAAACTGTTTGTCTCCAGTCCTAACATTTCTGGTAATTGATACTATAATGGGAGAACACTAACAGCATTGCTTCACATTCATCAGTCGTTGCAGTTTTCCATGAATAACCAAGAAACACATACATCACGTCTAGTTTGTTGATCAAATAAATCAGCACCATGTCCAGGTTGTGGCACGCCAGGTCCAAGACTGTGGTGTGATGTTTCAGACACCTTATCCAGTGTTTTTGTGGTCTAAGTAAGGCCTGACACACTGGGTCATGTCTTACAAACATTTCAGAGACAACATCTGTGGAAGGCTGAGAAAAGGTCTGACGTCATAGGTCTGTGAATCTTATTTTCCCAACCGCTTCACTGTAAGAGATACAAGTGATGCCCCCTTCCCACACTTAGACAGGGAATAATAGGGAGAGGTGAACTTGAACTAAACTGAACAGAAATAAACTAAACTGAACTTGCCATGAACAACTAGGTAACAGAGATTCATGGCTCAAAAATTTGACTGTGAACATTGCAACACAACTGAAGCTAACAATGATTTCATTAAAGCTTTCTATGATTTCATTAAAATTGACATGAACAGAGACTGGGGATATCGACTCAGTCATGTGTGGGACTGCATTCTTCTTGCTGCAGCGCCACCTAGCGGCAAGGAGTAGTATAGCTGATAAAGGCAGCAGAAGGCAGCATAACATTGGTGAAGAAAACAATTGTAGTTGTGATAAAGGAATTACTTGTCAAAGCTTTATATACTGATCTCATACATGTAGCCCCGCCCACCTCTATCAAAACATAGAAATACAAGATAAAAGCATGAAAATTTAAGTACAGTAGGCATTTGACAAACTGCTAATTGCCATATGCTGTCATTGGTTGAACTGCTAACTGTAACAGACAGTGTAGGATCAGGTCTACTGTAGCTGGCATTCACATCAGTAGCTGAGAGTGTAACTTTCCCACATGTGGCCTGTGCTGTAAGACTAAGCTGGTGCTTGTGTTAATGGGGTCCCTCAGCACCTGGTGTTGACAGGCTGAACACCACTGGGAGGAACAGGACTGCTGTTCACTTCATTTCACCATGGTAACTACATAGGACTGTACCAAATGTATGCTACAGGAAAGACACACATGCACTCATCTTGTCATTACATGCAGTTAACTACAAGTACTTTTCTGCTTGAACAACAATTATGGATAATGAATATGCACAGTGTGCGATTTTTCCCATATCAAATTTTGGCACAATCCTTAAGTATGAGAGTATCTTACAAATGTACATGTAGGTCTTATATTGTACCCTAGTACTACAAACCATGACAAACGACTAAGAAGTCATTAAAAAAGCATGACTTGTAAAACAAAATGCCAAACGAGAGAAAAAAAAATTCCCAATTTTAAAAATCAATATCCATACAGAGTTATCAAAGTATTGTGACCCAACAGGGCAGTATTGCTGTTTTGACAATGCATGTTACATAATGTAGTTGCATCAAATTGACTATGACAATAAGTTACTTTCAAACAAAGCAACTTTTCTGAGAGATCTAACTTTGACCTTGATGGTTAGTTTTGTACATTTGTAAGCTCTTGCAAAGAAAGAACTGTTTATGTAAACCCACAACTGTGTACAAGAATGTCAAGAAAAAGACACCTGTACTGCTACACTATTTGAAGTATTAAGTGCTTTTGACCCTTCCCAAACAAAGGTCACCGAGAAATTCCAAGATGGCCACCAGGGAGACCTTGACATTACAAACCAGTTAACCAAAACAAAAACATACATTTAGAATCAAAAAGCGTTAGATCTGACTGCCGACATCTTCCATTGCCAGTAATTGATTGGTTTAGATTTACAGAAATCGTGTTTTGTAAATGGAGAATCCAGGCTTTTTTAATGAAAAAGAGTGTGGTAGATTTCATTTGGTGACATTGAAAAATTTCAGTTATTTTAATCCTGCATTAGCATTGTATACAATACTGCTGATAATATGAGACATTACCTAAAAAGAACAAGTAGTTTCGTGCAATACAACTGTACATGTAAGTAGAATATGGAAAAAAGATTAAATCCATTGAAATTCTCAAAGCTGGATAAAAGGCAGAGACTCTGGTATTGTACAAAGGATGAAAGACTGCTAGCAGCATCTGTAGTCAACACAATACGTGAATCAGAGTGAAAACTTCATTCAAAAGATACCATTCACAACAAGGATAGCTGTCACCTCTGATAAAAAGGTTTTCATCACATGCTATTCAGAGAAATGGATTGAAAAGCTGACTTCACTGGCTGTGCAAATGGTAAATTTCTAGGGAATTTCAGGACTGATCTGTCTTCACAAGAAATGCCTATCAAATGTCATGCATTGTAACCCTCTCTTACGTCAAAACACATGCCACCTGTATGATTAGTTTACTCAGAATTATGATACTTCAGAGCCATCTTTCACTAAAGCACTGCACCAGGACACTACATTACAAAAAAATCAGCCTTGGTATAGTCAAAATCTGTTAATCAAATGCATGAAGACATACAAGCTAGCTGTTCTCTAGTCACAACCTTAGGTAACTTTAAAGCAAAGGTTTGGGTATTCATGCTACAATCATGAATGTATTATTAGTACAACATGAAGAAACAAAACTTCATCTGGCAACATGGGAATCGAACTCAGGCTTCCTAGTCCTAGTTTAACCATGCTGCCATTCTAAAAAGCAGTTACACTAAGTCTTACACACGTTCACACAACCTTCTAGCCTTCTACCCCCTCCCACTACTAAACAATGTTCTTAACCAATGTCACATACATGTAGACGTGTAAAGCTTCCAAAGTTCAGTTGAACTTTAAGCAATACAACATGTATAAGCAAACTTACATTGCTGTCAACAGAGAGGCACTAGCAGCAGAGCCCAGGAAAAGGCATGCCACACGCCTCCCATGTCATTCTACGTCACCGGCCACAATGCACCGCTCACGGTTCACACAGCACCAAAAGAGATCTCCCCAAACAAAGCTTGAGCAAACACTGGGGCATTGGTCCAACAGAAGTCTACAGAACTGATACTGAAGAAACATTGGTTCAACCTGTTTCTCTGTATAAGAACATCACATTACAGTCACATGGGTACCATACCAGAACATCAGACTCACAGACTGTCCACCTACCTAAACCCAGAACAAATGCACAGAAAAAGAGATTTTTGTACAGGATGGCTGGTGCCTGGAATGAGATGAAGTTGTAGTGATGTATAGAATCCTTGTAATGATGTATATAGATGTTATGTGTAAAACTGTTAGTATTTTTGCTAATGTTAGTTTATGTTTGATATATTCCCTCTGTGTTGTACGTGTGTACAATTGTCAGAATGGACCATAGGAAGAATAGCTACAGTTTGTAAAAGATTCATTCTTTTTAGTCATATCTGACCCTAACGTGAACCCGCCACTTTCTTCATGTACATCCACTTTTCTTTCACTCAAAATGGACTGGGATATTTCTACATATCCTTTACAAAGACTTTGCAAACATAACTTTCAGAAGTACGTATCCAAACACATTCAGAAGAATGTCTGTATTAAAGACCACACAGGCTGTGTGAATACACACTCGGCTTCTGTGCTACTTCTAGTCACTTCAAAATAAAGAAACAAGTCTTAGCCAACCTTCCCAACCATTCACTAAGGAAACAAGCATTACTTGGGGAAGTATCTCTGAGTAAATTGAATATTGGTGGGATTTAGTGTAAAACTAACAAATTAGGCATGCCTGGCTGGATCTCTTTGTACTGGGGATACAAGCCGTGGGGTCACATAGCAAGAGTAATCTGGCATCAAATTTGAAGGCAAAGATTCTGAAGCAGAGAAGCCAAGTATCATTACAATCCAAACAGGAATTATCTGCTAGTTTTACACTTGGACTAAACTTAAGTAACAACAACAAAAAGACAGGCTCCGAGATTGGCAATGGAACAAACGAAACCCAGGGATTCAAGCGTACTTTGTGCCTATAATGCACTGTGCATTACAGTTACTGTACAATAATCATATAACACAAGCATGGAAAATGACTTTCATGACACATGCATATCGGAAGACAGAATTTTCTGATAAGAATACAAAAACACAGAGTGTTACCTGTTGCCCTGCCTAAGTCCAGGCATCACCTGTCCACTTAACCTATTTCTCAAGAGTCTACCATCAAAGGTGATTAAACAAAATCTAGCAAAATACCCTTCTCTTAAACGTGAACACTTTGTCCTGACCACAAAACCACTACACAGAAAAAATCCTTTTTTTTGACAAAACATTTCAATAGTGATCATCACATCATTAGCTTGCAATAACTACAAATAAGAAGGTTCCAACCCCTTATTTGCTGGCAAAGAAAAGGAGCCGAGTCAAAACTGTGACAATGTGAAAAAACAATAGGCAACTGAAGTAGCGTTTCACCTTCATAAAATGTATCCTCCTTCAGAGGAAGAGTACATCCCAACATATCCTCTGTATACCTAAAGAAGCCGACAGGACAGGCTGAATAAAAGTTCTAAATGGGAACTGTGCAGTTCCAGGTGTCTTACTGAGGGATGACTGTGGTGTTCTAGATGTCGGTTAGCTTGAGGAATGAATCCAATCTACTTGGTAGTACATCCCAACATATCCTATCATGAAAGTTCATCTGTGTTGGTAGTTACATGTTTAAAGTAGCCTTCAAAGAAGCCACGTGACAAGCCTCACTGGGTCAGTCTACTGAAGACCAGAGTCAAAAGCTCCTAGGTGCGAGAACTTTTTGTGTTGGACCAAAAGTTTTAACTTTAAACATCAGAACATAATTATCACATACTGTCCTACCTTTGCGACTTCTTCAAAGTCTTCATGTCTCTTCTGCAGGGCCCGTGCTCGATGGAGGGACTTCCCGACGCCCGTGTGCTTACTGAGGAAACCTTCACCATGGTCGTCTATCCATTCAATAACCTGTAATAGCACATTAACATTATAGCAGTTAAGATATTCATTTATATACACTCAGGTAATATAGACTTGTCTCCAGACTAATTCAAAGTCCTTTTTCTGAATATTTCCTCAACTATCACTGTCAAAGATTTGGTGAATAGTTTCTTGCACTGTCTATTTGCAATCATTTTTATTGGTCCTTTGGTCTATGAAGCATTCTTTTGTAGCATACAGCCTATCAGACAGCTTGTATCTCAACCTACAGCCAATCACATGGCTTGTATCTTCACCCGGAGCTTTGGTTCAAGTTAGAGATGAGAAGATATTTTTGATAGTTTGATAGTTTTGATTGGGCTTGTTCCTTACCTGTTGTACATCAGTCTGGAAGACACAGAGCTGCAGGCGCTGACTGAGGCGGAGCTTCTTGTGCTGCCAGACCTCCTCAAGCTGGCGATGTTTCTCCAGGATCTCGTGCACCAGGTCCAGCACGTGCTGCGCCGCCGTGGAGTAGTCCGCCTGCGCCGTCATGGAGTTGGACGTGCTCGGGCTGACCGGCTGCTGCAGCGAGTCCAACAGGGTCTTCCCATCTATACATACCTGGGGAGAACAAAATGTAACATCCATTATAACATAACAGCTCACAAACTTTCTGTCAACCATCTATGCAAACCTGCAAGAAAAAATTAAAAAGTAATAGTAACAGCCTGCATGAAAGTAACAGGACACTGGTCTATAGCTATAGGTAATGAAAGGTGAACTTCTCACAAAGCCGACATCCCAGCCCTTTAAATTTCACAAGTAGTCCCTTCAGAGATGACATTTCACAATGCCCCCTAGTGACTTAAGTAGGAAATGCAATACAGTACACACTAGCGTATAGGACCTGTTTTCTACTAAGTAATTGACCAATCCCATAGCCCAACATCACCTGTCAAAATGAAGATTTGCGAAATAAAAAACATGCAGATATTTCACAGATACATGTATGAAGCCACTCTCTCATTAGTCAAACTGCTAATTGCTCGGCTGTCATTGGTTGAACTACTAATTACGATGGACAGTCAGTATGAGTCTATCGGCCACAGGAGTATAATTATCCTTCCCACCTCACTATACTTCTGGTTGATGGTCTCGTACAGTCCCTGGTGTTTGTGGATGGACTCTTCCAGGTTCTCCACATCTGCAGGTAAGTTCTCCACCTGGCAAGACTCCGTCCACACTGGCACCTGAGTTAAGTACTGCGGAAAACAAGAGGGGGTCTTAATGCGCAACGTAATGTTGACAATGAAACAGGTACACAGTACACACAGTATACAGTGGTATATCATACAATTTCTGCAGAAAAATCTCCCATTTTCTTGTGATTTTTAAGGCTCTTGTTGTTTAGCAAATTGTCTTGCCAAAAATTCAATCATATCAATCTTTAATCTAACAAAACGTAAATCTAACATGATGTAAGCCAACACTAATTACCATGGTGACAGACATCACGTGACCTTTGGTGTTTGGAATGGAAGAGGAAACAGAGCAAAAACAATGTGTTTTCTTTTAAATAAAAGAAAAAAAGAAACTACCGAACCTCTTCTGCCTTGGTGTGAAACATGACTGACATGGCGAGTAGCGTGCTTCGTTCGTCCAGCCCTCCCGCAAACGTCTTCCACTCCCGGTCAAGCTTGCTGGCCTGCTGTCGGATCTGCTGGGCGGCGTAGTGTCCGGCGTCCGCAAGCCGCTGCGCCACTGACATGATTCGGTTGATGTTCACGTAAACATTCTGGAGACAATGGAAAATGTAACAGTGGTAAGAATGGGTCATCACTGTATGAATGTTAAGTTTCACAGTCTTTCTGAGGCTGTAGTAGTAGGTTGTTAATCCAATGTGGATAGGGCATGGCATTGGAAGCCAGAGTCTATCCCTCTCCTTCCACCACTACTGATGCCATGCAAACATTCTGGAAACGAAGGAAAAGTTAACAGTGGTAAGAATTAGAGATCACTGTATGAATGTTAAGGTCTCAGAGTCTTTCTGAGGCTGTAGTAATAAGTTGTTAATCCACTGTGGATAGGGCAAGGCATTGGAAGCCAGAGCCTAACCCTCTCCTTCCACCACTACTGATGCCATGCAAACATTCTGGAAATAAAAGAAAAGTTAACAGTGGTAAGAATTAGAGATCACTGTATGAATGTAAAGGTCTCAGAGTCTTTCTGAGGCTGTAGTAATAAGTTGTTAATCCACTGTGGATAGGGCAAGGCATTGGAAGCCAGAGCCTAACCCTCTCCTTCCACCACCTTTTACCTCCCCAGCCAAGGTAACATTTTACACCTGGGTGGAATGTGGAAAGTCGTGTTAAGTGCCTTTCCCAAGAACACAACAGCACAAACAGTGGAATACCAGGAATCAAGCTTGTCACTTCTCCATCCTGTATCTACTAGCCTAACCATCCAGCCATTGACACAACTACAAGCACTAGTACATACGCACATACTACACATGTATCTGTATTGGTCAACTGGCATACCTGCCTTTGGTAAAACACACCAGTTTTGCAAACACGCCTTACTTACTTATGTGAGTTTAACTAGTCATTAAGTCCAGTTTATAGAATTCAAGAAGTCTGATATAAATAAATATAAATGTCTGGCTATGCCTTATCGCAAAAAGGCATACAGGCCCCCTTACATGGAGTCCAACGACACGTTACATACAGATGGTTAGGACCACAAATCTTCCATTTCACACAGCTCACTTTGGTTAAGGAGACGTTACAGCCATTCCGTGAGCTATCTGTCAGACTTACTTACACAGTCTGGATATACAACATTGCCCTTTGAAGGGTAGTAAGACTTGTTACATAATAACGGCTTCACTATTCCTTGCATTCAATGTCTTTATGGCACCATCAAGAACTTAGTGATACAAAGCTGAATTTTACAGGCAAAGCCATTACAAAACAGACTTGCAGGGCTGCACTCAAACTGCAGTAACTGGGAGAAAACACAGACAAATGTCACAATTATTGGAACAAGGAAGGCCTGACGGCCTGGGACCATTTCACACCCATCTGTTTAAATAGCTGTCATTGTCTCCCCATCTGTTGAATGGTCTGGTCCATTAGGAGGATCCATTTGGGTTTAATGGAGCCTTACTTTGTACAGATGTCCTCCTATCTATCTGTCATTACGGACCAAAACCACTTCCTAATAGGGCTGTGTACCAAATACCTGTACCTGTACCCATCAAAAATATTTCATTAAATGTCTGACTCAGTGCTTAAAACATGCTGTTTTCGAGACTTCTCTCCAGTGTCACTGACGAAAGGTACAAATGTAGAGGAAGCTTTCTGAAATGTCTGACTGTTTGCAAAATCATATCCAGTTGTTTGAGTTACTGTATCTTCTTTCTTTCTACCTTATGTTTGTCTATCTTCTTTGTTTCTTACAGAAAAGACAAAACTTCTGTGCTATTGTTTGTAAAAAAGTGTAACTTTTGTCCCTAAAGTGAAACATGGTCAATGACACGTAGAAATACAATTATTGCACTCTATGTGTGAGCCCAGAAATTACAGTAAAGGTCGCCGAGAACATTTTCATAAATCCTAAATGCAAAACAATATTATCTATCTCTCCATGCTGGTGCCTACTCTTTTGAAATACACGTAGTATTAGAGATATATATGAAGAGGCTTTGAAGTCTGAAGTAAGGGAAAGTAGTGGGACAAAAAAGGCAAATTTGCTGTAGTACCGAAAAATTCCTCTTGAAAGCACAAAATCAACTTCGTTTTTGGCCTTCTAAACACTTTAACCCACACACCAAAAACAGTCATAATCCACCCATAGCTTCTGGAGTTATACTGACCAAAATAGGCCAGAAACCCAGAAACATACTGACACACCCAAAATAATACCTCCTTAACCTAGGCAAAAAAGAGAATCACACAGACCAGATGTTGTCAGTAAAGGCACTAGCTTTAGCACAAGCAATAACTTCTAGAGTTATGCTAGCTAAAAAAGGCCAGAAATCCAAAAGCACATAGAGACAATTAGGCTGACAGACACACCCAAAACAATACCTCCTTCACCCAGGTAAAAAGAGAATCACTAAGGCCAGATGTTTGTCAGTAAAGGCACCAGGTAATTAATTGAGGTGAACATTTGAACTGAGACCCTGAAACAACATTACAGGGAGAGATTTTATCACCGTTCCCTTTCATGCCAAGACCTTAACCTGGAAAGGTCAGTTGAGGTTTAAGGAATGTCACTCAATGAAAATATATGAGTCAGAAGGAAGAGACAGGGTCACCCAGATTTGAACTTCAACTTGATGCATGGGGAAGACCCAAAGATCTGAAATGTCCACAAAAACACTACTTTGATGGATTAACAAGCAAAATCTCTTGTAATACAGTTGTATTAGATATGAAAACAAAAACACCAGAGGGGTATAAGACAGAGATACAATCCTACTCTAATAAACAAACTAAAGGTTTTACAGTACAAATAAAAAAAGCATTCCAATGTTGTTTCAATCCATAGCTTCAGTTAAAAACCATTCCTGCTTATTACCATAGCATGAGACATTCCACAACAGAGTTGAAAAAAAAAGTTAAAACTACATGATATGAGAATATGTCTTGATACTTACATGTAGCGAAGACTAATTTATAGGTAGAACTTTCTGCTACAGATCATCCCGAAAGAGCACTACAATGTCCAACACTTCCAGCAGTGGGAACTGCTCAAGATATCTGACCCTAATTCTTCAGAACACTGCACCATACCCCAGTAATGACTCAGAGTCACTTTCCTATTCCTCAGCCCTACCAGCACAGGATGGGGGATATCAACAGTGACTAGACCTGGCCTAACTCCAATATACAGTACTCTTCTTCTGGTCCGGATCATCCAGTAAGGTCGATTTATTTTCCAGACAAAATTAAATCATATACAGCTAAGGAAACAACTATTGTTTAAATACAAAATACACTTCAAGTGGGAGTGCTTTCTGTAAAGAAAGTTCTTTCTTATTTCTAACCAATGAAGATATGATTATGAAATATGTTCAGTTTTGGAGTAACAAAGAACATTTGTATGGTCCCTTGTAAGTCAAATGGATAGCTTGTACCTACAACCACATTGGTTTTTGTGTTTTTGAGTCACATTAACAAAAGCTAGCCAACATACATGTCTAGTTTGACAACACATCCCACAAAAGTTACCTCAGATTAACAAGTTAAGCAATGCTCCATTTAAATCTTAACAGCTTCCCTTGCAAGAAAAAATGATTAACCATGAAATCCTCTTAAAATGCAACACATCTTGAAACAGTACTCAGTACATGCATACATGTAGTCTAGTGATATATTATCCATGTATAACATGTTTTATGTCCTACCTGGGCCGCGATTACGTTCGATACGGGTGTTCCGGCCCGTGTGATAACTAGCGGTACGGCCCGGGGGTTCTTAACGCGTACGGCCCTGGGCTTCCAAATGCTCCATAGAACGATTCGAACGCGTTTCGCCCTAACAGCTTGCACCGCTTTTGAAAATTCGAACACAAAATTCGGACGTTGGAATTGATGTTGTTGCATTGTTTGGGCTTAGGGACACCAAATGTTCGCCTATTTCGCATTAAAAGGCTGTTTTCTTGGGTGGGTATGACATAAATAAAATACAACACGGTGTATTCCGCATCACCCTCGGTCCCAGCCCTCCCGCGGATCGGATCTCCCTCCGGCCTTCGGCCGTCGGGCGATCCGACGCGCGGTCGGGCTGGTACCTCGGGCGATACGGAATACCCCGTGTTGTATTCTATATGTATACAAGAACTTACAACCAGTCTACAGCCAGTTTAACACACTACCGCGGCCTCTGGCTCAAATCCTGCCCATTTCCTCCCAAACCCACCCGACCTTTCATCCTGTTCCTGTGACATTTACAACCGTCATTCCGTTATCACTAACGAGCGAATATCTCTAATTAAACGCGGAAATATCAGATTTTTCACCAACCTTCCTCCTCCCAGTCTGTCTAGTCTGCCGAGAATAGCTCCGATCAATCTCTACTGGTCGAACAATTGACAAGAAATAATAAGCACTTGGGCTTACAGAAATGTCAGTAATGTAGGCTATGTTTTTGCTATCTCTTGAGATGAGGAAACTTAGGCTGACCTCTGACCTCTTTAGAGCACCAGTAGCTCTGACATGTCTCCTAGTGGGCAAAGGTCACCAATTGGCGCATGCCCAGAGGGCCCAGCCTGAGACCCCTTTGATAACCGCATCCAAACCAACTGAAAACAGCCTTTTTCTTGGTATGTGTGGATAAATGCTGGCATTTTCCAGCTGGGGAGTTATTTCTATTTCTACTTACTTGAAAAAAACTGGCCGTTAGTGTTGTTTTGGCTGCTTGGTAGAGTTCTAAAACTAATCCCATCTTCTTGTCTTTTGGTGGTCTTCATGGGGGTCAGAGGTCATGCTGCCAGTGTTTGGATTTGCCGTGCTAGTACCGCTGGTCAAAAAGTTAAATTTTTGGACTAAATGGACAATTTGGAAGTTGGACTACCCTGTCAGTGTGTGTTTGCAATAGTTGAACACTCAAGTAGGTGATTGTTGACAGCTCAGTTCTTAGATGTTTTCTATATATTCCAATAGGGGCTGGAATTAGTGGGCTGTGCCCTGACAGAACTTTAGGGAGGGGGGTCAGATTGACCATTGTAGCTTATATTTGCCTAAATTAGTTCTTTGGGTTAGGAGCAGGCTTCAGGTGACTCACTGGACTCAGATTTGCTAAGAAATTCTTTGATTTTAGTGTTTTTGACCATTTTTCTTAGATTTTGTATCCTTTATTGACAGTGCAGTATGTACTGTCCTTAAACAGCTTAATAATAATAGGCAAATCTAACATTTTTCAGATGCACCTTTAGGTGCCTTAGTGGACAAAAGGTACTCAGCTAATGCCAGGGCCAGCAAATTCTTACTTTTTCTCTGTTTTTCTTACTTTTATCTTAGTAATATGGACCACACCAATAGGCTCAGACCAGTGCCCTAGGCCAGGGAATGGGCCACCAACACCTGTTATCAAATGTATTCCCAGGGGACCATTTCTGATCAGAGATCTTTGACACTTGGGCTGAGAGTTTACAACCCTTATCCGGTTTATGCGAAAGTATTGAAATCTGTCAGTTTTGAACTTGAACCCTCTGACATGAACTGATATGGGCTGTACCAATGGATTTTGGGAAGGGGACACAACACATTTTTTTCTTTCCATTTTTGTTTTCAAGCAAAAGTCTTTCCCTTCATCATAGAATTCGCAGCAGTTTTTATTATATCTTCACTACATAGATTTGCACCAAGTTTTATTCAATGGAACACAAGTAAGTCAATATGTTATTGATGGATTTTTATGATTTTCTTTCTTTTGCCTAAAATTGTTAAGTTGTAGAGAATTTTTGAAAGGTCACAACAAAAATTCTGTGCGTGTATCCAGACAAAAACACCTTTTAGTTTACATGGACTTACACATGTAGCAATCCCTGACTTGATATTAAGAACCCAATTTAAATTCCATCAGTTGAACATAACACAAGGTTGTATTGAAAATACAACATACAATTATACCATACAACAATGGCTTCTATAAAAGCACCATAACGCACGTATTTGCATATCAATAAACCATTCTTACCTTTGTCTGCTCTTATACAGAGATGACAACAAAGTGGTCAAGTCGCTAACTTATAATAAAATATTTTTGATATCAGATAGTTTAAAGGAAAATTCGCAAAGAAAGTAATAAGGATTGACTGAAACGTAATGTGACATGCACTGTCAAGTAAAAGTGAAATAGACAATTATCATGACTATATCTTGATAGGATAATACATCATGATGTGTCAGGACGTAGCACCTGACCAGACAGACTAGCAACAAGTGAAAACCAACTCCGCCAAACCTTCTTCATGTTATCCATGTTATCCATGGCAACCAGGCGCCAATCATTACAGCAGTCTGGAGGGAATTTGACTAAAATCCTCCGTCTGTGTGGAAATAGCCATGCTGTAGTCTCAAGTTGATGGGAAGAATGGTGGCATCTGTCGTGCAGAGGAACAATGGCTATGCATGGGGGTTTAACTGAGCAGGTGCATGGATGAAGAAGTGAGGACAATAGCGGGGACTTGGAACTTGTTCAAGTATGAGGCTCTACATGGGGGAAGAAGTCACAGGCTTGCCATGGATAGGCTCAGAACGACAAATTCAGTAGGTATGCTGAAAAATCGGTCAATTTTGATGAAGCAAACCATCGATGAAAAATTAGTTACGAGCAGAAAAACATACTGATAATCATATTTTACAATTTTTTGGAAGTACTAATAATAACTGTAACTAGGAAACCCTATCACACCCTCCTGACCATGAAGAGTTGCCTTGGCTCCACTGGTGGCAGATGAATAATATATTACATCAAAAATCATTCATAAATTATGCAGGATTGTCCCTTATGGCAATGACAACCTTCACTTATGATCCCAACTTTTCCAACGACCCCCCTGCTGCGAAGCAATTTCTGTTGAGTGAAATGAATTGCTGATACAGGACTCCTGGGTTCTAACCCCACAGACACTTGGGAGGCAACAACGGAATTAAGTTACGGAATTCCTGGACATGGTAATATGGCATGTGGAGGAAACAACAAGCAGCAAAACATAAATGCTTCTATCAATATTGATACCTAAAATGATATAACATATAGAGCTCTTATACCGATAGAAATGGATTTTCACCTAATTTTAACCTTCAGCCTGCTAGGGTACATGTGAGTTGCTTTTTGGTACAAGATTTCTATTGCATATGGGTTTATGCAGCAAGGACAAGGTTAAAGCACAGAACAATGTTATGTTTTACATCTATTTCAGTTACTGCTAAGTGACTGTAAAAAGCCTATCATATGTTTAGAATCATGGTTGTTTACATTTAAGTGAAATTAACCTATCAAGATAAATTAAATGTAGTATATAATATTTACAAGGCTTAAACAACAACTGTATTTATCGCCTAGACACACATATAACATATACTTGCAAATTATAAGCATTTGTATTGTTATCACCATTGGAATATATACCAATATAGAGTAAAATCATATCTTCAAAATCTTACCTTGAACTTGCTATTCCACATGGAAGAAAATCTGGTGTGTTACGCTGTGGGGCGGTTATACCGGCTATACAAATACAGAATCTAGTTGTACTAACACGTGTACTTACCAATGGAAGAAATGGCCTGATGAAATCTCCATGTACCATTCAGGATCATAACATTTGCTTCCCAGTTATTTCTGACTGCCTCAGACTCATAACAGCCCTAATCTCAACACTTCCAAAAACAATTTTACCAACGATCAGGTCTAAATCTCTCCAGTTAAGGAAGCACGGACAAAGATACAATGTAATGTCATCAAAAGCAAACCTCCAAGTGGTTACAGGTCAAGGAACTGGGCAGGTTTCTTCTGGGGAATGGTTTGGGTGAACGTTTGCAACTTGCGGCAGAAGACCTGTTATGTACATAACAATAGGGAAGAAAGAGAACCAAAACTAATGGTGATTTCGCAGCCAAATGGTGAAGAATAGGAAGTGCCGCCAACAGGACAATACGTCCACACGCCTTTCAAAAGAATCCTATTCAACGTACGACAAAGCATCATCTTACACACATTTCAACCAGCTGTACAAAAAACAAGCAGTGCAAATGTCACCAAAACATTGTATATCTTAGAGTCTTGCAGCACTGTACTTCAAGCTCAAAATCTTGTGGTACAGTCGTATTTTAAGTTAGTATAACCACAATACCGGTATATCTTAAAAACTTGAAATACATGTAGTAGTTCTTATTCATAACAATCCTCTCCCCCTACTCCTTAGTACCTACACTGTACAAATATAAACAATAAGACTTTACCTTGCATCAGAAAATACCGAGGTACATGTAGGCAATCTACTGGTACCGGTATCATCCTTTCAACATTGTACAGTTGATGTTCACAAAACTTGAATGCACACAAAATACTACATGTATCTTCGACCGTATCATGTAAATGTAATAATCATCTTCTATCTAATAACTATAAAATTGTCCAGTCTGTTAGTGCAAATGTACAATGTAGAGTCTACAAAATAGTCATAAAATCCTCTAAAAGAAGTCAAGTCGATAGTAAATAGATAAAATAAAAGGCCTTACAGTGCGTTTTGGTGGATCTTCACTTCCGTCCCTGTCCCACGCCTTTTTGGGGGATATACTTTAAGAGCACCTTAATCAGATTAAGTGCAACTTAATTTCCTCAATGATATTAGCCTGTGCCTGGTTGTCCGTTTTCCAGGGAAATTAGTGGCGAAATTCATTAAAGGCTGGCTATATGATATGAAAAATTGGGGCAATAAAAAAAATCACACAAGATTTTTTCCTTTTGTTCTGATTTAACTGCTCTAGCAAAAAATTATGAAATACCACTAGGAAAAATGTTATATACTGAGCAACAACATACAACTAAATTAAAACAGCAAACATCGAAAATGAATTGGTGATGAAAATTTTGGGAGGTTTTAAAAATCAGTTTTAACTAAAGAATTGAGGAAAATCAAGTAGAATTCCTTTTCAGTGTTAGATGAGTGGGCAGTCGCATTTACATGTATTTGACCTTTATCAAGAACAATACAGTAAAACTAAAAGACCAAAATAATGTTTGGCATGCTATGCTGTTGACATTCCTTAGAAGCTACAAAAACTCTGCCAAAGTCTTTCAAAACACTGTAATTGTTGCCCTGACTGGAATGCCATAATAGGCCATGTGTCAGGTCCCTCACACTGGGTCGGTCAATGCCATCACTATTTACCTCCACCAACACGCAAAGGCACACCAGTCTCCAAAAATAGTCAGAACAATCAAACCATACCATCAAGAAAACAAATTAACCCTTGATGAACTCTTGACCTGAAAGAGGACAACAGACAACCAAAATTCTATTAAACCAAGGGCAAAACAAGATATCAAGCTACCTTGATGAAGGTTAGACATCCAGGTAATGAGATACACACACAAAATTGTTACTGTCACTGATGTAAAGTACAGTGGATGCTACTTGAAACTTCTGACAGTTTCAAAATCCTATCCAGTTGCTCGAGTAACAATTTCTTGTGGACGCTATCAAGCTCCTTGGATTTTGGGATTCCTGAGAAAAGATGTACAGTAAGATATGAGACCATCCATCATTAAAGAGAGACTACTCCATCAGTTCTTGACATCCTAGCCACAATAACTGCCTGCACAGCAATAACACCCAGACAACCAATTTACTAACAGCGCCATTCACCACTCAAACCATTCTCTACAAATTACTCCATAGCCTTATAAAAGCCATTCTACATATAATAAGAATGCCTTTTGCCTTATTTCTATCTAACATACTGTTAAAAGTAGTCTTACGATTTTCCTTGCTCATATTGCCACAGACGTCCGGACTGTTGTACAAGGATTGACCCATCTTGGGGAGTAATCATTTTCTGAGCTTACCTCAGCAAAAATGATAACAATTCATACTGTAAGTCTGAGAAGACATCCACTGGTGCTGTGAGCACAGTAGCAAACCCCTTCTTTTGAAGATCACAAAACTGTCTCTCTGTTTTTACAGTCTCAAACGAGTCCAATAGCTTATGCTTCAAAATTATACAGTTTATTTATCCTGCTTGTAAAGTAAATTTTTTTCAGTTTTAAAATTGCAAAAAGGACTTTTTGTACGGTACCCTTATCCAGTCCCTGAGGACCATGTATCATAAGGACAGGGATAAAAGAGGAACGAAATAATCACCATAAAATACCAAAGACTTAATGCATCAAATTCTGTGAGAGCCCTTTCACATACCTTGTAAGACAAAATACCCGTATTTGTAAGTCTCGTGCAATACAAGCCTTAGAGATTTAAGTGTTTGTATCTTAATGTTATACCGGATTGAGACAAAATGCTGAACATTTATGTTCTCCATACTGATAATGCTTGGGCAAAGGAGACCATAAAAAAACCATGCCAAGACACATTGGTACAAATTAAGAGAAGCCAAAAAAACACTATCTACTAGGAGATGTTTTACAAAGCAGAATCTAGTATTCTTTCCAGTGGGCCTAAGTAAGTAAGATAGTATTCCCTCAAAATAACTCTAAGACCTTACCTTCAGTGTCTGCCATGTTCAAGAAACATCCAGTAAAATTTCAAAACACTGCACTGGCTGGTTTAGCGAGTTTTGACTGAAATCACAGTGGACCGACTTTGAACCCAGCAGATTGAACCTTTGCCTTTTGCCTGTCCTAATGGGTAAATACATGAGTCCACCGACGCTCCACAACTGTAAATTGACCTTTCTCAACATAGTATCACATGTTATTTACTGGGTACACAGAGAATTGGCTTGATCAGGGCTGGGAATGGTGTGTCATCCATCCTTAACTTGTCACTTTGCTACATTATAGAGGGGTGCAGGGAACAGATAAGCATCAAATGGTCCCCACACAGCAACAGTCGTGGCATATTGATATCTGCATACAGCTGACTTGTATGTTATTTTCCCAGCCTGTGACATAGAATAAAATAGCCTTCAGATCTGAATCGCTTTCACATACAGTAAAGCTCACATGTGAAAGTATCTGACAAATTCTGGTATTGTTTTTTAGTTCAACAACTTTTCCAACACTGAAAAATACAGAGCCTGTAACAATGTAGAATAAAATAGCCTTCAGATCTGAATCGCTTTCACATACAGTAAAGCTTATGTGTGAAAGTATCTGACAAATTCTGGTACTTTGTTTTTAGTTCAACAACTTTTCCGACATTGAAAAATACAGAGTTTGCAGGTTAGTTTCGCAATCAGGCAACTACATGTTGTCACTGAAATACACAAAGGTAGGAAGTTCCAGGTTCATGTTGATGGTAAAATAAAGGCAATAGGTGCTGTCACAGTGGAAATGCAAGGTACATGTACAGCAAAGAAATGAAGCTTTTATATCAACTGACTTTATGTGGAATCAGAAGGTCTGGGTTCAAATCCCTGTATAATGCTGTTAATGTCAGAGTGTCAAGTAAGAGCAATTAAATGATCCTTCAAACAATTTGGTTTCTTTCGTTTTTCAATGGAATGTTTCACAAAGGAAGGAGAGTTCTCATGTGTGAAAGACAAAATGACACCATGACATTTCCAAAACATTGAATTTTTCCTCACTATTGAACAAGCCTTCCCATAGGTAGCATACATAGTCCAGTGGTTATTAGCGACCCTGCAACTAGAAGTTCAGAGTTTGAATCAAGTTTATGGTCAAAAAGACCTAGGGGATTCTCCCTGGTAAAATAAACCTGCAAATACTGTGCATAGCGTCTGTCTTCTCTGTCACGAGCAGTGGAAAATTAGCTCTTCAGTGATCTAAATTGGTTTGAGACCACTGTCCATCTATTCTCCATCGCTACAACCTTCCTAAATGAGCATCCATGTTGACAAGCATGATGGGTAGCAGTTAACAGTGAAAGGAAAACAGAATCTGTTTGTTCTGAAATAGGATGCTAGGTTTACTCCCACTAGTGCCAATCACAGCTAGAAAGAAAAAACAGCACCCAAATAGAACTTCCATATCAAAGTAAGACTGACATATCCTTCGAAAGAAGGAATGTTTGATAATTTCACATTTTCCTACAATACCTTTCCCTAAAACTCTTTCAATTGAATGTCTTTGTCACCTTAGGATCACTCTCACATCTACACATCTAGGGGGCCTGGGTGGCAAATTTTGGATTTAAAAACAATTTCCCACATTCTAAGGGGCAAATCATGGGGTTGAGAGTGGTTATTGTTGGTCCTTTCGATGTTTCTATATCATTTTAGCCCAAGATTTTTGTCAGTTTTGTCCATCAAGGTTGGTGGATTGGTTCAAAAATTTTTCCGTCACATGACAACAAAGTTCCTGCAATTGACAAAAAAAATGGGTGCTGGCTAGAGCACTGAGTATCATACACATGTGGTACAGTGTATCATCACCCCCCACCCCCTTTACCCACCTCAGTAGTATATAGAGTTCTTGATAACCTTTGCTCTAGTATCAATAAAAGATGATCAGAGAATAAAATGCTTACCTCATAGTTCCATACATTCAAAATACAACTGAAAACCTTTGCTTGGGTCTTCTCACACAGAAATAACAACCTTGCCCTACATAAACTACTTAATATACCATTGCTAAAAACTTGCTACTTAACGTAAAAATGAACCATCTTCACCCTTACCTTTCATCCATTCCATTTTTCCCCGTGGAGTCCATTAAAAATCCATTGGTAACTGTTTTGTCTGTGTTTTATAGGAAATGTTGATAATTTCCCAGGAATTTTAATGCTTCGCCAATGGGCCCACGGTCGGAAAGCTTTTAACTTTGGCCCCAGACATACGATGAATCAATCGGATCAAAATCAAATTTCCGTCGTCGCAGCGTTTAGGAGTCTTTCCCCACAACGAGAAGGATCCAAATCAAGCTCACACGGGGGTCAGGTCTAGTTAAAAGGTTGACGAAAATCCCAGACTTGAGTCAAAAGATCAACGTGAAAATTTTCTGCTGTCTCCGGACATATGATATATAGAAGTATCATACTTAGATTAATCACTCTTGAGATTTAGCAGTGCTAGAGCCAGACAGGATCCCCGTGTCAAAGTGGTGTTGAGTCATGTAACATCCATACTGTAAATCACATAATCTTTGCTAACTACAAATCAGCCTTTGAGGTTTTTTACAATTATTTCCCAATCAAAGCCAAAAGTTTCTGGAAAAACTTGAAGCAAAACTTGTCTTGTAAAGGTAACATTTTTTACAGAAAGACAGGGAAAAAGAAGCTGTTTTACGTAACTTAATTTCAGTGAAACTAAGTGAGTTTACGGTACCATAGACTGTCCCAGGTTGAAACGCTATTGTGTTTCCTTCAGTCTCTTGTAATGACAGGCCTAAAATCTCCCTGGGATTTTTGAAAGCCAATTATCAGATTCCCTGGAGCCAGATTGGCTACCTTACCCACCCACTCAAGGACAATGGTACGGCCCGCCATAGGTGGGTATGCACAATGGCACATTCCATGTTACAAAACAGGGGTGATGAAAAATAATTTTGATGGATACCCACTGAGGGACGATTCAACTTTGGTTAAGACACTATGACAAATGATTAAATATGATATACTCAGTTATAACATCATAAAAGAGGATTAATACAATTGATAAAGTTATAATATCATAAAAAAATAAAAAGGTTTCCCCTCTCTTCAACCTAAATGGCATATCCCACATAATGATATTACCAATGTCTGTATTGTCAAAAGGAGCATGTTGAAAACAATTAGACTATATACAAATTTCATGACAGGTAAAAGCAGCATTGCACGAGAGAACTCTCCAGTTACAGCCCCAGTCCGTTACCCACCAATTTGCATAATTAATAATTGACAGAGTCTGTTACGCATCCTTCATCATTATTTCATAGTTTGCATTGGATGAGGGGGGCTCAAGACCAGGAATGGTAAGATGCTATGGATTTTTGTCTACAATCTAACTTATTCTGTAAATGTGTGCTTTTGATATAATTCAAATATATAGTACATAATAGTATAATTAACATATAGTAATATATAGTAATATAAATAGTCTTCCGGTCAGCTTTCTTGAGTTTCTTCTTTAATTGTGTAGCAAACACCTTGAAAGGCTACTGACTGACTATTCAGAGAAAATGTTGCATCCTTATTTGATATAAATGAAAAAGAATGCATCTATTTGTGAGAATTTCAATTTTCTTGCAACTTAAAGTACTTTCAGATATGTCCTCCTTTTTTCCATCAATAGTTAAATAATTCACATGCTTCATGTGCATTGCTACTAACCAACTCATCCACGAGAAGGTTTGCAAGTTTTTCTTCATCATCTAGTTTAAAGTAATACATGTACATCTCACAGGACAGCGCTTATGTAAACCACATCATCATCATCATTCATCCTCCGTAGAGGTGGAGCATACAAAGTTAGTTCGCCACAACTGTCTGTCATACATCACTGAGATGTAAAACATTTACTACATTAGAAATTCTAAAAAATTCCCAAAAATGACTAAATATTCATACTCATAGTCATTTTTATTTCAATATAATGCATTTACTAGAGTTAAAAGATGATAATTTGGGGAATGACTGTAGTACTAGTATGTTCTTGCTAAGTTTGCTTGTGAAGAAGAGACACTTTAAGGTTCCTATGATGTCACTGACCCCTTTTTCCTGATTTCTAGTGGTATTTTGCTGTAAGCTCATGATTCATAAATGCACAAACACATTTAAATGAATCCGCACCCCAACAAGACTTTTTCAACTTAACACACACACACGTGTACACAAATGTACCTTTACAGTGAGTTGTGAACTTAAAAGGCATCAAATTATAATTGTCTAGAAAAACAAAATCAATCATAGATCACGACACCTTTCTGATGCCTACTCTTTAGTTCACCTGTATTTTACTGTCTCCCTACATTGCTGCATAAATGGTAAAAAAAAAATTAAAACTGTAAATCCAATTTGAGAATGTTAATACATTAAACAAACAAAAAATGGTAACACTTATCCACTCCAACTGCTACTTCTGTTTTCTTAGTCTAAGTCTAACACTTTCAGGATGGAATTGAGTACAGGTGACCATAGATTTACATGTAGGTCTGTCTAAAGACTCTAAACCATCAATAAACATCCATCAACTGAAATTAACTATCTGTAACAGTAAACTACTCCTCACCTCTGCCATACTTGACATAATAGATGTCACACACAGAAGGAGATCCTCTCATCTTATAAACATACGTCTGCTACGAATGATCCGTCAGTACCGAAGACAGGGATAATCAAGTCGTTTCATCATCATATCACCCCCTGAATGACAAGACTTAATGAATTACCCTCCTGCTTTTACACTGTTGATTAGTGGGATCTATTATAGGGACTGTTCCATCTACTTTTGTAGGGGCGAATGGGACATGTAAATGTAGTTTTTCCCCCTGTGCAAATTGGTGGGGATTCAATTTTTTTAAATCTTTTTATCCCCAGAAAAATATGAAGCTCATTTTCTACCATCTAGTTACTGTGGTACATTTTCAGAATGGAAAATAGACTTTGGACCCTTTCATGTACACTAATCACGGAGAATAAAAATGATGAGAAGGTGTTTTCCCCAATTAAGATGAACCACCCAGACTCTATTAAGTGAATTACAATCCTAGTGCTGATTATCATACAAATCATGGCCATGCTTTTTACCAAATGAAAATACTACCAGGTCCTACATCTCATTAATGTTATTACCTAAAGTATATACCCATGTGAGGCTAGCTGAAAAATATACTTCATCTCTCATACCACCTTTGAGTTTATCTTTCCAACATTTCATTGCAATTATCATTATCTATATTGCACATGCACATGTTTTGTATACATAGTCATAATACCGGTAAGACTTTTATGCTACAATCCTAATAGTATAAATCCATTAATCATGAAAGCATTTGTCTGGCAATCTCTAAATACTGTAAATACATTTTATTTTACTTTCGCAGTATGAGTGAAAATAATGTTTTGGTATTCAAAGTTTAAACAATTCTGTAGCAGACTAGAATTAGAAATACAAAACAAACATTTCTAGTGTCGTGATTTCATGTTAACTATACAAGGATGCTGTGAATACCACAAAAATAAAGCATCGCAAACATTTAACGATTTACAGTATTAGCCTTAACCTTTCAATGTACTAGATGTACAAATTGTGCATTTCGATTGTGGTTCTGTTTTTGCCACCTAAATACATATTGGATCCCTCTAACTTCTGCTTGGTGCAGCCTATCCACAGTCAGTATAATCACACTGGCACCATTCATGTCCCCGTGGGAGGAAAAATCATCGTTTTTCATTCAGGTCAGATTAAACAAAATAGAACCTGCCACTCGTCTGAGCTCATAAGTCACATCCACTGCGACCTGACTGAGAGGCGTGTCATTGTACCAGGAAGCCAGGATATTCCCCATATCAGGAAATATGGACAACCCAATTTCCAGGAAAATTGTTCTAAGAACATTCTAAGAACAATTTCAAATCCACTGCTAAATACATGTACTTTGTAACTGAGAGGCATGTCCTTGTACCAGGAAACCAGGAAATTCTCCATATTAGGAAATATGGACATCCCAATTTCTAGGAAAATTGTTCTAAGAACAATTTCAAATCCACTGCTACCTACATGTACTTTGTAACTGAGAGGCATGTCCTTGTACCAGGAAACCAGGAAATTCTCCATATTAGGAAATATGGACATCCCAATTTCCAGGAAATTGTCGTGGGAACAATTTTTCTTTGAAGACAAAACCTAAACCTTTACAACAGTAGAGTATATTGATTTTTGCTGTAAAAGCTCTATTGGAATTAAGAAACATTTCAATGAACTTGATACTGGCAAAATACTGGCACAATAGTAAAACAACATTACCAAAATAAAGACTTCTGTTTCTGTTCAACTATGGTACAGGGTGCAGAAATATGTTTCATAGCACTGATTATACATGTGATGCACAATATTCTGTGCTGAATAGACTCTATTGAAGAAGGTAACAAATGTCTCTTTTATTTATATTTCTATGTATTGTAAGAAACAGAAGTGAGCAGTAGAAACAGATAAAAACCCTCCTGGTCCCGGGCCGGGGTTCGATCCTAAGACCTCCCGGGCACCAGTATGCCGCTCTAACCGCTCGGCCGAAAATGTCTAGACCCATCGGCCGTGTCAGTTGGTAGCGCCTATAAACCCTCCACTGTTACAGTGTTATGCTGTTCAACTGTAGAAAAGACTCACCATAGAGTTCATGGCGAAGTGGCTGTGCTCTGCCTGCAGCTCCAGAGCGATCTTGTGCGTGGCTCCGATCTCCGTAAAGTTGACCACAAATAGTTCCTTGTTGTGACTCAACCACTCAAACATCTGAAAGCAACAGAAACCACAAACTGTTAACATGCCTGTCATTACAAATGACAGGAAAATTAAAGAGGATTACACGTAAGTCTGTTCAAATTGTATAGTTGCAACAAAATACATCCACAAATATCTTACTTAGCCCTGATCTACAAACTACTGCACAATTTGACAAACTACACGTACCTCCAGAAATCTAAATATCATTAACATTAATCAAGTGCTCAGAATTGATCCCTTGCTTCTTTTCTTCTTACTATTGCTTGAAGCCCAGTCTCTGGCTACTGGTTATGTACCATTTTTAGGCCACACCAATTTAATTTGTTGGTTCTCGGATTCGCCTCTTCATTTTTTTCTGATTTGCAAAAAAAAAAAAAAAAGATTCTGGTTCTGAATCAACTAAAAAATGCTCATAT
>NW_017802935.1:3540733-3541407 GCF_001625305.1 Branchiostoma belcheri
GGTCCCTCGGTTTAAAATCTGGAGTTTGGTGTCGTTTCGACATAATTTGCATAAATGAGCGCAAATCAGCATTTTGGGGTTAAAAAATGAAATTCGCGAAACATTGATCAAATTCTTACAAACCAACATTTTCAGGTGCGGCTTGGTCCCTCGGTTTAATATAAAAGTAGAGTTAGCGAATGTATTTAAGGCCACACCAATTTAATTTGTTGGTTCTCGGATTCGCCTCTTCATTTTTTTTCTGATTTGCAAAAAAAAAAAAGATTCTGGTTCTGAATCAACTAAAAAATGCTCATATTTTGCCCCCAACAGTTGAGGAAATTCCTTTTCTTCCTAGTTGTTACAGTTTTTTCCATCTATAAAGGCAGTGGTTTGATTAAAAGTTCAAAATTTGTACTTTGAATTTTAACCCAGCCTGTTTTGTTGACTTCATGGCTCATATTGTAGCATTTGGGGCTATAATAGGATGCCTAGACCTGTTTTTATTTTTATTTTTTTTCGCCCTGTCGCTTCATATTTTTTCTGAAAAAATCCGAGAACCAACAAATTAAATTGGTGTGGCCTAAGTATATATTATTTATTCTAGTTCTAGTTTTGAAACGTTCAGTTCAAGAGGAAAAGTTTATACTAGTAGTAAGTAGAGTGAATGCATATATATGTATATATTATTTTAA
>NW_017802935.1:3541427-3558158 GCF_001625305.1 Branchiostoma belcheri
GCTCATATTTTGCCCCCAACAGTTGAGGAAATTCCTTTTCTTCCTAGTTGTTACAGTTTTTTCCATCTATAAAGGCAGTGGTTTGATTAAAAGTTCAAAATTTGTACTTTAAATTTTAACCCAGCCTTTTTTGTTGACTTCATGGCTCATATTGTAGCATTTGGGGCTATAATAGGATGCCTAGACCTGTTTTTATTTTTATTTTTTTTCGCCCTGTCGCTTCATATTTTTTCTGAAAAAATCCGAGAACCAACAAATTAAATTGGTGTGGCCTTACAATGATAATACAATGTAAACCCACAAGACAGAGGCAAATGGCCAGCTGTCAACAAGCCTCAGCATCAGTGTGCAAGCATGTCTAACCCTCAGAACATGGGGAAGAACAGACACTTAACCGGATACTAGTATTTTGTGAGTGAGTGATACAATAGAAAATTGGCCCTAAGTGGACAATATTGCATTACAAAGAAAGTACAAAACATTGGACCCTCTCCGCACTTGTCGGTTGCCCCCTGACCCTACCTTCTCACAGTCGTTGTCGAAGAGACGGAGCTGGAAGCACTGGTCTAACTTGAGTTTGCGAATGTGCCACAGCTGCTGGAGTCTCTGTCGCGTGGCGTGAAGATTCTCCACCAGACTAGTCACACGGGGGGCTTCGCTTTGGAAATCAGCAGTACCTACGAAGCGGAAAAAAACAATTTACGCACCACAGTTCCCTCTAAAAAAGTTGAATCACTAAACTGAAATAAACTTTTTCACTGCAACCCATCGGCCACACTAGCCAGGACATTAGAACATTTTCCACACTGTAAAAATCAATCAATGTAAAACCTAAAATTGTTTTCAAGCAGACGTACTGTATTAAAGTTCTAAACATACTTAATCTACATGTAATAGATGGTCATGCCATAGTAGCTTTGTACAGTAATTACATCACAGGCATTTCTATAGCACTGAGATGGGCATATCGCTCAGGAATAAGAAGTAAAAAAAAACTCTAATGCTTTAGTTTTAACCAAACATAGTATTTCATCAGTGCCCTACCTGACACCATTGCATGGTTCTCCCCTATACCACTGTCTCCTGTCCCTTCCTCAGCTTTCATCACCCCGATCTTTTCCAGAAGTTTCTGCCCCTCCGTTTCTAACTGTTCGATCGGGGCTTTGGAGATTTTCTTCTTGCGAGAGTTGTGTTCCTCCATCATGAGTTTGGCACCGGCAAGGTCGTCTGCAAAGTCGTTAGCGTTCATTGCTTCCTCCAGGGTCTCGAACTTGTCCAGCAAGTCCAACGCAGAGTAGACGAATTCTTCAAGGGCCTGGGGGGTTAGAAACATTCACTTTGTACAATTCTTTTAGAATATTGAGCAGCCATCTAGGTATCCTACAAGCATTTCATAGCTTGAGAATATTTATATACAGGAACAAACAAAACTTCCATAACTTTCTGGAAATAACATTGGAGGATTAGAAACATTCTCTTTGTAGACTTCCTTTGAAATAATGAGTATAATCACAAGATAAAACTACATCAGTGGCCATCTTGGCGTCCTACAGAATATGCTTTTCAGTAAGTAATAGGTCAACTGTTTTTAGACATTTAGGGATCTTTTGAAACTCTCTAAAACTAACCACTAAGGGTAGAAAATCAGAGACCAGAGGAATATTTACGTATAAAAATTTATGTAACAATCAAGACCAAATGAGTACATTTAGCTTTCTGCAAATAACATTTTGATACGTGGTAATTATGACCAATAACAAATAGTAATATTTGCATAAAAGCGTGAGAAATCCCTCGCTTACCAGCCTGAGTTCTATCCACTCCTCGTGATCGTACACCAGCGTGCCGTCAAACTCGCTCGTAAGCTGCGATTGGTCGATGCATTTTGTCAGGCCATCAAGAGCTATCATGGAGGTCTGTAACAACAGAGACAATAAAACAGTTCTTACAAACAAGATACAGAAAACTGCTAAGATATTGTTGTTGAATCTCAGTAATTAAAACTGCAGAGAAAACTTTCCATGGCTGCTTTTTAGAATGCAAAACGGAGGTCTGAGAAACATTTGACACTTATGTCAGACATTTGAATGAAATTGCCTGATTCTTTGCAAAATATACAAATATAAATTGCAACTTTATAAAGGTTAATGGTTCAAAAGAAAGTTTGTTTTATAATGAAATAACAAAAACAGTACATGTAGCGGAAGATTCCTTTAGATTTAGATCAACATTTTCATCAAAATTTGGATTTAAATTTCTATAGGCAAATTGNGACAATGACAATGACAATGACAATGAACTTTATTGCATATCCACGCCCTACATGGGCCAAATGCATTAAGCTGGATAACTATAGGTACAGGTATAGAAGAAACAAGTGTTATACTTCTGTGCTATAACTATAGGTACAGGTATATAAGTAACAAGTGTTATACTTCTGTGCTATAACTATAGGTACAGGTATATAAGTAACAAGTGTTATACTTCTGTGCTACGTCTCTAACTACAGGATCTATCTACATGATCTCCTCTCTCTTTTTGAAACATGTATGAACAAATTTACATAGCTTTTCATTTACATCGTAGTGCTTGGATGTCATAATATATTTGAACTAGTTCTGCTTTTGACAAGTATGTATATTTCTTCTCTAACTCTAAGGAATTGATAAAGGATTTCCGCATATCAGTGTATAACGGGCATTCTAAGACAAAGTGTGCTTCATCCTCTACACAGTTACTGTTACATAAAGTGCAAATTCTGTTACTTGCTGGAGTCTGGTTATACCTACCAATTTCGATCTGTAATTGGTGATCACTAATCCTTAATTTTGTCAATGCTCGACGATGACTAAACTTTTGCACATCTAAATATTGTTCTTTTTCATATGTAAGCTTAATTGTTCTGTAAGTTCTTAACTTATTTCCTTGTCTTCCATTTTTGCTATATTTGGAGTTTATTTCTGAGTAGAAATATTGCAGAAAATTGTCTTTTAGTCTTTGTTTTAGTTCAGATTGAGCAGATGATGTGTTTCTGTCTTTTTGGAGTAAAAGGTAGGCAAAACCTGACTCCTCGAGTATTCTACTTATATTTGACAACCAGCAAGGTATTTTACATCGGTGCAGGTCTTGCTGCACTAATAGAGCTTCATATAGTAAGCTCTCTTTTGGAATTTCTTTAACTAATCTTTTATAATATGAATAAATTTTAGTATATACTTCGATCCACAGTGGGTATCTTCCTAGTTCTGCCCTTGCACCAAGATTGCTGGCATTCTTTCTGACGCCAAGAAGAGACTTACAGAATTTTAAATGTGCTTGTTCCATTGGAGAATTGTCGTTTAGTCCAATCTTGCCCCAAACTTCAGCACCGTAGGTTAATATGGGAACAACGCATGCATCGAATAGTTTGCAGTATACTGATACTGATGCATTACTGTCTCCTAAACTTGATTTTATACTGAAGAGGGCTCGTAAGGCCTTTTTTTGTAGAGTTTTCATTGCAGTGTTAAATGTAAACCCACAAGACAGAGGCAAATGGCCAGCTGTCAACAAGCCTCAGCATCAGTGTGCAAGCATGTCTAACCCTCAGAAGACGGGAAGAACAGACACTTAACCGGATACTAGTATTTTGTGAGTGAGTTATACAATAGAAAATTGGCCCTAAGTGGACAATATTGCATTACAAAGAAAATACAAAACATTGGACCCTCTCCGCACTTGTCCAGTTGCCCCCTGACCCTACCTTCTCACAGTCGTTGTCGAAGAGACGGAGCTGGAAGCACTGGTCTAACTTGAGTTTGCGAATGTGCCACAGCTGCTGGAGTCTCTGTCGCGTGGCGTGAAGATTCTCCACCAGACTCGTCACACGGGGGGCTTCGCTTTGGAAATCAGCAGTACCTACGAAGCGGAAAAAAACAATTTACGCACCACAGTTCCCTCTAAAAACGTTGAATCACTAAACTGAAATAAACTTTTTCACTGCAACCCATCGGCCACACTAGCCAGGACATTAGAACATTTTCCACACTGTAAAAATCAATCAATGTAAAACCTAAAATTGAGTTTTACCTTCCTTGAAAGGTTTTCAAGCAGACGTACTGTATTAAAGTTCTAAACATACTTAATCTACATGTAATAGATGGTCATGCCATAGTAGCTTTGTACAGTAATTACATCACAGGCATTTCTATAGCACTGAGATGGGCATATCGCTCAGGAATAAGAAGTAAAAAAAAATTCTAATGCTTTAGTTTTAACCAAACACAGTATTTCATCAGTGCCCTACCTGACACCATTGCATGGTTCTCCCCTATACCACTGTCTCCTGTCCCTTCCTCAGCCTTCATCACCCCGATCTTTTCCAGAAGTTTCTGCCCCTCCGTTTCTAACTGTTCGATCGGGGCTTTGGAGATTTTCTTCTTGCGAGAGTTGTGCTCCTCCATCATCAGTTTGGCACCGGCAAGGTCGTCTGCAAAGTCGTTAGCGTTCATTGCTTCCTCCAGGGTCTCGAACTTGTCCAGCAAGTCCAACGCAGAGTAGACGAATTCTTCAAGGGCCTGGGGGGTTAGAAACATTACCTTTGTAGACTTCCTTTCAAATATTGAGTGGCCATCTTGGTGTCCTATATGCATTTCAGTAAGTCATAGCTGAAGAAAATTTACATGCATGTATTACATGCATGTATTTGATCCATACCTTTCTGGAAATAACAATGGAGAAGAAACATTTTCTTTGTAGATTTCTTTTGAAATAATGAGTATAATCACAATACAAAACTAAAAGCAAGTGATTACATTAACCTTTCCGCAAATAATATTTTGATATGTGGTAATAATGACCAAAGGCAAACGTTTCAAATAGTGATATTTGCATAAATGCGTGAGAAATCACTCGCTCACCAGCCTGAGTTCTATCCACTCCTCGTGATCGTACACCAGCGTGCCGTCAAACTCGCTCGTAAGCTGCGATTGGTCGATGCACTTTGTCAGGCCATCCAGAGCTATCATGGAGGTCTGTAACAACAGAGACAATAAAACAGTTCTTACAAACAAGATACAGAAAACTGCTAAGATATTGTTGTTGAATCTCAGTAATTAAAACTGCAGAGAAAACTTTCCATGGCTGCTTTTTAGAATGCAAAACGGAGGTCTGAGAAACATTTGACACTCATGTCAGACATTTGAATGAAATTGCCTGATTCTTTGCAAAATATACAAATATAAATTGCAACTTTATAAAGGTTAATGGTTCAAAAGAAAGTTTGTTTTATAATGAAATAACAAAAACAGTACATGTAGCGGAAGATTCCTTTAGATTTAGATCAATATTTTCATCAAAATTTGGATTTAAATTTTCTTATACAACATAGGCAAATTGAGAAACAAATAGTCCATTCCACTGTGCCTTTAAAATCAGGATATTTTCCATGTGCAAAGTTTTCCCTTACAAATTAACTAGGTGTAGACAGCTCATTAGGGTTGTGTTCTGTATGTTAGGGTGACAAAAACACAGGAACTGAAAACCTTCCACAGGATACAGGTGACTGACAAGTGAAGTTTGATTCCAAAAGGTTAAAACTTCAAACACTGCAAAAAAACTCCTTTTCCTTTCGGAATGCAAAATAAAACCACTGCTAAGACCACACCAATTTGATTTGTTGGTTCTTGGATTCCCCCACTTCATTTTTTCTCATTTGCAAAAAATGTTCAGGTTCAGGTTCTGAATCAACTCCAAAATGCTCATATTTTGGCCCCAATGGTTGAAGAAAGCTCCTTGTCTTCCTAGTAGTTACAATTTTCCCATCCTTCAATGCATTAGTTTGGTAACAAGTTGAAAATTCATTGTTGTAAACTGGCCTGGTATGTTGACTTCGTAGCTCCGATCGCAGCTTTTGGGATGTCATAGGATGCTTAGGCCTGTTTTTATTTTTGTTTTTTTCTTTTGCCCTGTTGCTTCAGATTATTCTGAAAACATCCAAGAGCCAACAAATCAAATTGAAATGACGTAAGGTAAATGTATTGACACTCAAGGAATAAAACAACATCTCCCCCCCTACCTCGAAAGAGAACTTGGAGGAGCCAAGACTGGTGCGGTGTTTCTGCCAGAAGTTGTCGGGTTTGATGATGTGAGCCATGTGGATGTTACCGGGGAAACAGTCCTGTAGGGGGCAGAGGTCAAACACTTACTGCTGAAACATCCGAGACACTTCAAAGCCTGGAGGTCCCCACAGTCCGAGGGTAGATTACAAGATTACCACATAAAGAGACTCTATCACAACTTCTGAGGGTATACTAAAACCTGATAATGCACATACATGTATGGAGCTGAAACCTTTGCCTGGGCAACTGCAGTTACCACAGTGATCAGTGGGAGGCACTGCAGTATATCAGCCCTATCTTGCAATTGTGAAAAATTCTTTTGAAGGGAAGGCTGAATGTTGGGCACTGAAACAGCTCCCCCTAGTGTCTACTGTTGCCACTGCAGTTACGCAGCTTGCAATGCAGTTCTGCATACAGATATCTTCTTGTACACTTGTCTTCTTACACTCTTAGAAACACCATACAACGGAGGGCCATCTAGAAGAATGGATGAATTGGAGTTTACCAGAACTCTGTGTTGTGTAGGGACCAACCTGTAATGCCTTGAGTAGGGGTTTGACAGAACTCCATGTGGAGCCTCGCATATCCACCACCACACTGAAGCCATGCTTCTTGGTGTCCTCACTGCAATGGAACAACAATATAAGTTGGGAACAAGACAACATTTCAAAAGTAATTTTAAAAAGATACAAATACCCGTATAACACAAAGCATTAGCATTCATACAATCCTCCATACACACTTAATTTGTATTACTGAGCATCTGAATTCTCTTGCAGTCAGGCTTTTAGCTAGGGGGTGTCCAGGGTGTCTTTTGGACGCCCTGTACTGAAAATAGTAAGAAATTGGACGCCCTAATTTTTGGTAGGACACCCTAAAGACGCCCTATTTTTTCCACTCCCAACCCCTGCCATGCACACATGCCTCCCTTCAGCCTTACTATAATTACAAAATTGATGGTTTACTGAAGGAAAAAACTCAAATTCCTCAAAATTTGCACCTCAAAATGCAGAAAGTGCAAGTAGAGCATTATGAATTTCAAAAAAGCCCCCCCCCAAAAGCTCTTCACTGCGCATGGCATACAAAAAAATGGACACCCAACAAAAAAATCCTAGCTAAAAGCCTGCTTGCAGTTTAAATATGGTACAATATACTTGAATGTATGCCTTAAGTTAAACCTACCTGGGAATACTAGCTAAGTATGTCATGACTCTCTTGAGGTCATCGTAGCGGATGGCCTTTTCTGGGTTGTTGCGCTGTGGAAATGTCAGGACGGGACCCCCTCTCATATCACGGCCACCTAGGAACAACAGAAGATACAAGAATATCTACATGTGTGTACGTAGTATAATAAAATTTGTAGTTAAAACAATAGTAGCATCACAATAGAAATGCCAGCACCTGTTTGATATACCACAGAAATTCATTTTAACACAAACACAACACACAACCATGCCTTACCTGATAAGAAAGCTATTTTTTCTCTAAGAATTGGCACTATGTCAGCAGCTTTCAGCCCTTCCGTCTTTTTGCTCCCTGTGGTAAAAACAAGACGGAACATTCTTAGCAAAACAGTGTGACATCTTCTGAATGAAAATAGACATGGTCAATATAACATATCTTCTTTCTGCAGACTGCAGTTTTCAGTACTGGTGCCAGAGGGGGCTCATGAGCAGCTTTATTTTTCAAACATATGTACCACAATCAAACAAGACAGTTTTGAGCCCTGTTCAATGTGAACTACTTTGTATTGCTTCACAAACAACTTGTGCTTGAGTAGGTCAACAAATGAATCGTTGACATTCCTTGTGACTGGTCAAGCACTATATAATCACCACATTAAGCAACTCATAAATTATACAAATTCAAAGTACTTAAAGTAAAAGAAATAGCATATAGCACATTAACTGTACAGTTTTTGAGTAGAGCAGGCCTTCCTCTACCAATTATGATGGTATCGTCCACAAATCTTTTCTTCTTGTTCAGCATTTTTTTTTCTCAGAATACTCTACCACTACCTCCCACGTGGGAAAATGGGCCGATCCCACTGAAACCAATTAACACTAGTTTCTGAGGAGACCTTCACCAAACTTCCTGTTGTAGGTGGAGAAAACCATTCTCTAGTGTTTCATGGCATTCTATAGGATACATTGGGTCGTCTTTGTTCACTATACAATAGCAATAGGGACATATTCACAGCTATTTGCACAAAAAAAAGCACAGCAAAATAATCAGTCCTTGTAAGAATAGATTCAAACATGCAAGGCACATGTGCAAAACTAAAAAACCCACAAAGAGTTAAGGAAATCACTTGAAATAATGTCCAAATCATCTGCACTGAAAGTGTAGTTGCTTTTGAAATTGACAATATAAATTCCTAAATTGTTAATATTGTCACCTTTAAAGGTTATATAATAAATCATAGATCAACTGTAAAGGGACAATATGAGACATAGACAAAGATGACATTAGACAAAGATGACAATAAAAAAAAACTTAATCAAAACACAATAACATTTTACACTGAATAGTGCCGACACCCTACTAGAACACTGTAAAAGTTTGTGAGGTAAAAAGTTCACTTTTAAACATGATATATTTTCCTAAAACTATCTCTCCCCTAGAGATAGTAATAATGACTGCAAGGAAGTACAAGCACACACATAAGATGAATGCAGCTGGACTTTCATAGCATCCAGCAAAATCCTTTGTCCTCCCACAAGCATTTGTATCTCGTGACAAACTGCATAAAAGTGCTCTGAGACTTTGAACATCATATTGCCTTGTCTCAGAATAAGCTAGCCAAGAGCTTTTTGAAGCTACGGCTGATTTATAATAACACCCTCCATGGCTTAAAGTCTGATAGTTGGGTTGGTCTTCCTCAGACTCTGAGATAGTCAAAGGCTTATAGAAAGTACTAGAAAAATGGTGATTTACAGTAATGTGTTTAGTGGTTCTCTGTGAATGGTTTGCTGAAATCCAGGCTTAGTTGAAATCCCTCCACACCAACTGTTACACAATAGTGTGGGATAAGGGTTGATAATACAGGCATTACTCCAGCATGTGGCCTGGCAGGCAGCCAAAACATTAAAAAACTGAACTTTTCTTGAACTTAGCGAAATATGCAGTACGAGAAACATTATATTCAAACTTGCAGTTATCCAGTTATCCAATTCATGGACAAGTTGCAAGTTGTATAGAAGTTTTTCAGTTGTACATTTGTAACAAGAAGTAAGAGATTTCAGACTTCTCGTAAGGCAATTAGGCAATGAGCAAATATATTGCAAAAAAAATATTTGAAAAGGATACCAATGTTGTAGAATGCCAAAATCAAACGAAAAAGACAAGCCTGAAGGCATAACAACTTTCAATCAGACACGATTTAAGTGAACCTCCCTCCCGCTTCTCATTGACATGTGTAGTCCTAATAGATGTACTGAAGAAGAATGATGGTTGTCTCTCCCATATATCAGAAATCTATAAGAGCCAGTTTGTACCCAGCAGTATTAGCTATGTACATATATAAAGATGCCTCATCTTGTGTAATGTACCTGACACTCCATTACCATCCATTATACACTTTAGAGATCAATAAAAACTATTACCACTTCTTCAACCACAGTGTTCTTCTGACACAAGTAGTGTTTCTGCAATGTTTTGCTTTTTGTATCTTTTTTAATCTACGTATATTTTTATACCTTCAACTCTGTTTAATACTGGTGGTACCCTCACAATCAACATGATTGTGATAAAATCTTGTCTAAGTCTCAAATATAACCAATACAGTTCAACTGATATGTGGATTCATACATACGATAAAAAAAAGTACTTGCTTGCAACTGATAGCACCCAAAAATAAATCTGTGTAAACTTTGCCTAACTTACAAAGCCATAATGAAAGTTTCATGATTTACTACTCTAATAAAATTCTTACATTGGCATAGCATAGCCACATCCTCTGGGTTATATACTAGTATGTTTCACAGGAATAAAACTCTACCGATTCTAAGATATTATAGCTATGCATTAGGCTCTAAAGGTAGTTTTAACGCAGCATATAAGTCTATTGGAGTAACATATAGTGACTTGTGGATATTCAATAAGTCCAAGGAACAGGTACAAATAATGGGTCCACAACAACTCATACGGCCCAGTCACCATATCAATCTGGCGATAAAATGCGAGCAATTTTTTGGCGTCGAGAAAATCACACCCCGCGGATCGGTCAGCGCTATGATTAGTACTCCAGGTCACGACCTGGTCAGGGGTGGTGCATTGATATCAGGGATGGTACATGATTGATGTGTGGGGATGGATCAAAAGGCTGGAACTGGGTAATTAATTACAATAACACATGTGGTCTGTTTATGCTGTAAGGGAATCTATACTAATGTTGTTATTGTTGAAAATAAACTTTCTGGCTGTGTCTTATAAAGTGAAAACTGACAATATATAACTTAACTGTGCCAATCAAAATGTACACACATTTTTAGTGTATTATAACTATTATAAATGTGCCAAAATGTAACATATTTTCTATGAGGATCCTACTAAAAAAAATAATTCCAGTATATGGAAAACATACAGGATAGAGGTTTGTAAATAGAGTTCATTCAATAGATCATAAAAAGTGTTAACATAATAGATGAATATATTCTTTTATGAATCTTATTCAATATCGACTGATCTACATGTACATGTGTTTTACACAATTCAAGGCACATAACATAGCAACTGAACAAAAGCCAGAGAAAGAACTGTCGCAAAAACAAACACACACATGAAACAAGCTCTTTATAATTTATATGTTTACATAGAGGCCAGTATTTATTTTTGCTGCGGCCAATTTGCAAAGGATAACAACTGGATATGAGCCTTGAGGACCATATGGGTTCTATCATTACAACACATTTTTCTTACAGCTGCCACAGTAGGTACATACAGGAAGAGAGCTATCCATATAAACTATAGAATGTTTACATAACATAACAGCTACAATGTACAAGTGTTTGTGTACTGATATGTAGCACACTTTGTAAACAATCAATCATGTCCACAATATTCTCCTTAAGTTGCCAAGAGGGTGTAGTGCCAGTTCAATGTTTGTACACCTCTCGACCGATACATTCGATGCTAGACGCAGGAAATTGTGTTATGCTTTCATCAATAGAATATATGCCACCAACAATAGCATTATATGCTGTCTTTTGAGATCAGACTGCCAATTCAGGAACACGTATTTTAAAAATGTATATAGATTGTTGTGTGTTTAGTGTCTATGTGGTCCTGTCTGTACTATGGGTTTTTTCCTGAAATAAAGTCATTCATTCAATATAACCGTTCAAGGACTTTGAAGAAAATGATCACAGGAGAGAGGTGGCTGATATATACAAGATTTGTAATGGGGAAAATAATCTTAGAGACCACCCAAAAATGGCCAGGTGGTCCTTACGCAGAGGTGGTCACTAGTACAGGTTTTACTGTAGTACTAGTACTAAAATACCAGCATGCCTTTTTATTCAATAAATCATAGTTTATAGGATTTCTGTCATTACCAGCCATGCATATCATTGAGGGTCAGTTGTTCCATACACTTATTTTTGCTTGAATGAATTTCAAGTGTCAATAGTGGCTTAGTCAAAAGGTGGAAACTGGAACAAGAAAAGGCATGAATTAAACCACAGCAAGTAAATTTTATGGATGACATCCTCCGCAGACTCCAAATCTAATGCGATACGGCAAAAAAACAAGGCGAGCAAAAATAAAAGTTGTCAGTCATTGTACAAATGGTTTTCATTCAGTGGGAATATCAAATATAACTGCATCAAAGTAAAAGACAAAACAGTAAATAAGAGCCTTGTCTTGTCTCCTCTCTTTATATTTATCTGCCACCCACGTTCTGGTATGCCACATATATCTTTTCCCATCTTTTGCCTGTTGACCACTGTCAGAGGGCGACAAAATTTCTTTTCTTCCAAAATCAGGCAAACATCAATGCGTGTGCTGATAATAATAATAATAATAATAATTGTTTATTGATTGATCGATGAGTACAATCTCTAGCATGTGGCAGCGCAACTAAAAAGTAGCGCTGAATTGTATGCTAGTGTTTAAAAACAGAGAAACAAATATTGCACAGTTAACAAATATCATCCATAAAAATGACTTGCTGTGGCCTTACAGTAAAACAATCCATTTCTCTCCCCCCTGTAGAGTAGTATAAATTGAGGACAGGCTGGCAGGTTTACTGTGCAAAACACATCTGTCCTTGGTACTGAAATGACATCCACTGCTACAGCTTGAATATCCTCCATAATTTACCAGTAGGGAGACCATCTTTCTTCATTATTTCTAAAGGTTTAATCTTTCAAGACTTCCTAGGGTCTTATTTTCTTTGATTTTATGAGTATGTGGGATATCAAGTTTTGAATACTTGCCAGTACATATGCTGAACATTGTGTTAAAATTATGGCAGTGCCAATTTATGGTTACTACTATACTAGTAATAGTAGTATACTGGCAATACATTGTACAGTGTATGAAATCCAGGACCCACGAAGCCAACATACTGGTTAAAATTTCAAACAGTAAATTTTGGAACTGTCTTCAATTGTTGGTGCCGAAATGTGTACAGTTAGAAGTTGATTCATTATCCTGAATTTTCTCAATCAGAAAAAAAAATGAATTCAAGAACGAAAACTGAATAGGTGAGTCCTTCCTTAGACTTGTACATAGAATGGGGTAAAACATACATTTAGGTCAGCAGTTGAAAGACGTCCATCAATACAGATTTTTACCATGTAAATCAGAGACAAATCGTCCGTCCTTATCTGGTACTACCAGTGGATATCCTCAGTGCCGGTTTGCTGCGCTTTCCTTTTATTACGGAGCAATCGAGCAGCAACTGACGCCACTCTGTCTCGTGGGACAAACGGGAAGACCAAGAGCGTTTTATCATAAACTCATTTGCGACAAAACTACGCGATTCTGGGAAAACAGGACAGCGCACAACCGATGGGTAATAGCCAACTGTTAATAGCCTTGTTGGCCGTCAATCTTGTGCGCTGATAGAATGCGGATTTCTCTCCGAGGGTATGTCCTTAATTACGCGCTGGCGCCAGGTTTATCCCGCGAGACGCCAATAAACGACGGGATCCGAGCGCTCTCTTGACTCGCACGGGCAGGACTGGGATTCTCAATCCGCTATCTAATGATCACATTTGTTGCGTCTTGCGTGTTCACTCTACCGTGTTATCCAAACACCGCGCCATTTCTTCAACAGAACCATTCTGCTGCAGATATTTGGAAGGATTATAAAAAGGTGGAGAAAATTACATGGAGATTTCAAAAGTTTACAAAATAAAGGTTGCTACTGATATGAAAAATACTGCAGTCATGGGATTTAGTATATTTCAGACGGCACACTCACAGTGGAAAGCACTTTTGAAATGCTGAATTTTATGGAGCATATCATTGTCGTAACATTTTTGCGTACATGATTAGAATACTTGTAAAACTGTCTTGATTGCATGCCTACTGTATGTAGGGATATTATGCCATTTTTTATGGACAGGAGGTTGCAAAATATTGGTTGAAACTCTCCCAGCTGCAGGTTAACAGCTTATTTTACAGCCTCCCAATAGTACAATAGTACTCATCTAGGGTTGTGTTTGGATCAAGGGGTCGAGAGTTCAAATCCTGGCAATTGTGTCGTCTTATAATCACTCTTTGAGAAAGCCTGCATCTACCACATACATAAAAGGTGTGTTATGCCCAAATGTGGTTCTGGCTTTGTGATACAAAATCTACAAATGAAAAATCTGTGACTTTCTTAAGGTCTAGTCAACTAACAATTTTGCTTAAAATACAAAGAAATGAAAAATACATCCGTTTGGCTTAGTATTCCATGCTGGTATTACTTCTACACTACCCAAATCCCCAGCTTTGATATTCACGTTAATCTAAAACATTGCAACAATTTATCATGTGTCTGCCAACGCAACCTCAAAACATCATAATCAGTCAAAACACGGACCTCAATTTGGTATGTAAATAAAAGCACATAAATTTCATTGCAGGACGTATATGACAAACAAACCACCTGATGCTTTTATAATTAAACATATAGCTTCATGTACATGTGCCAATCTGTGATTCCAGGCCCACAAATTGTCTACCAAAATGAAATATTCTTTATTACAAAAAGACATCTAATAATATTTCTCCAGTCAGATATTTGTAGCGGCGCAAACGTAGCAAGTGAAATTTCTTGCGGCGCAAATGCAAACGTAGAGAGTGAAATTTCTTTTGCTTTTCCGCGCTCCCATCAATCTCGCTCCCATCAATCCTGAGCTGGTACAGAAATCAGGGCAGTCGCCGGAAGGCAGTCGTTTGTATTGTCCTGTCGATAAGCTGTGTTCTAACATTCATGGGGAGACGCCAGGCTCATGCATATGGGAGGGGATCAGACTGAGGGCCATGATACAGGCAGACCTGGAACTAGGCTGGAATAGATGGGTTTCACCTGGGAAGTACCGGACCCAAGGCCTAGGGGGAAAATGTTGTGTTTCCTGTTTCAGTCCTGACAAAATCAGGGTCAGTAGGTAGGATTATCTTCTTTTTTTTTCAATTTATTTCTAGAATTTGGCAATCAGAATCTGGTGATCAGACAATACAGTTGAACAAAGTAAAACTTTCATGGGGACGCTTGTGTATTTTCAACGTCAATATTAGAAAACCAATTGTACAACGTTTTATCACTCAGGTGTGAGATCATGGGGCTACAAAAGCAGTTGATCAGCTTCAAAAATGAACCCCTTGCAGGGGTCCAAACAAAGAAAAAGTCTAATGTCCGTGGGCAGGTTTTCTAGGGTCGGTCAGGAAACAATTATTTGAAACAATATCAACCTCTGCAGTATCAAATTTTGTTTATGAATTATTAATAGTCTATCCATTGCACAAACAGGTAGTTTTTTGCTGCAGTCCAGAAATTGGGTTAGAGACTTAGTGTAGATGATGTTTCGTTGAAGGATTTTCAACAGAACCAACCAATGACAATATGATAACGTTTTCTATCACAACATCACATTTTGTACTAACCATCCATGACTGTCCCTAGAATATCCCAATTTGCTGTCATAAACCTATTTTGAGACTTTTATGTGGTCAAGCGACTGTTTTGGGTGCTTCAAGTTCACCAAGGCCAACACCATCATCCATGCATAAAAAAAGCAAAGCTTGTCATTATCAATTTTTGCCTCAAACGACGAGATTATATCATATTTCTTTTCGTTCTTCCCACAGACAAGCCTCATGGCAGGCAGAGATTAAATCTACCCCTCCAGGGATGCTTTTACTGGTCAATAATAGAGTACAGTCTGGCTCTCACACTAATACATGGGCAGGTCTTAAATCTGGCTAATCTTACCCATGAAAAATGCATGTGGGGAAATGTCGGGAGTTGCCGGGTCTCTAGCTGAAAGGTATACAGAAGGTTACGACTCCTTTTACTGCTGGAAGTTTCCCAATAAAGATAAATCAATTTTACTATCTACAAGTGATGGGCTCTCAATATTGCATACCATTGAGTTATCTGTACACAAACGTACATGCATTTTATATTTTCATTTCATGCAAGATAAAATTACATTTAGTACAATTTCATGGAAATGTAGACGGAATGTATGTGATGTGATAATACAGAGACCGATAGTGCAATCTGTACTAGGTAATACTGATATTATAATAATTATCAGTGTATGATAATAACAAGAGATGGCAAACTTAAGTTAAACACATACATAATTTATTTTAAGAACATGAGGATGAAAATACCTTTACATGGCTATTGGTATACATTGATTTGTTTCCGTTGATAAAACATTTCTCCTAATATTTACGAATTGCTCAAAAAGTACTGATACTACTATATCCAAAATACAAAAAGTTCTGCTGCAGTACCAAGGTCAGCCACCAGGAGGCCCACATTTCCTATCACAAGACCTACTCACATACCAAATATCAACATAATTCAGGCCTTCTGAAGTTGACCACAAATATGTGGAAACACACACACAGACACACTCACACACAGATCAAAAACAATACTTCCATTTTTCATGGAGGTAACAACTTGCCCTCCCACACTCCAGGGCTAGCTCTATACATGTAACATTACATATGTACCTGCCCCTGACACTATCATCCAGTCATGTACACAGATACAATCTAACTCATTACTACAGCCTTGTAATCTCACCCCAGCATCTGTACACCTGCTGAGAAGGGCTGAAATTGGATTTCTTTCACAACCTCTGACCTGGGAAAACTCACATGGGAGGCAGACAGCTGTGCTTGGCACCTGTTTAATGATTCTGCAGATAAGAGCAGTACAGGAGTCTGCTCTCGTAAAACCGTAGGACACCGTTTCATGGCTTCTAACACAATTGAAACTGAAATGGAACAGACCTGAAAGCCAATGTTTATGATTAGAAAAGGCTGTACAGAAGTCAATATATTTAAAAAAATGTTAGGACTCGAGTTAATGCATCAGGGACATGTTTAAGACGTAAGATATATGTTTGGAAAGTATCTGTACCTGAAAAGTATATCTATCACTTTCATTTATGTGATA
>NW_017802935.1:3558178-3559336 GCF_001625305.1 Branchiostoma belcheri
TTCGGGGTGCAGCAGTTACAACTATGGAATTATAAGAATTTGCCATTAATTATGCAAATTAGGTCCTCATTTACATAATCTATATCCTCAGATGTTTTTCTCGTTCTCAAGTAGATGTCACAAGTGTTTCATAGTTCTATTATCGAACAAAGCAGATTTATAGAATTTCCTCATTAATTATGCAAATTAAGTCCTGATTTGCATAATTGCCATTTGATTATGTCAAGCATCACTTCAACTACCTACATACCAAAAATCACGACAATACGTCAACCGGTTCTTGAGTTATCGCCCTTCAAATTTTTTTCAACAAATGCTCCTGCAGTTCCAGAACAAGGCGCTAGGGGACCCAAACTTATGTCACTTCTTTCCTACACCAAGAGCTATCTACCAACCAAAATTCGTGACCCTAGCATGTCCAGAACATGAGATATCAAAACCGGAAGTTCAGCTGCAGTACCTAGGAAAGCCGCCAGGGGGCCCAAAATCTAATCATTTCTAGGTCTCATGAAGTCCTACCCACCTACCAAGTTTCATTCCAATCCATCCACTGCTTCTCGTTTTATCTTGCTAAACCACACACACACAAACACACACACACACAGACAAACGCTACTAAAAACATAACCTTCTTGGCGAAGGTAATAAAATCTTGGTAACATTTTCTTCTAGTTCTAAACACAGTTTTTCTCTCCATCCAACACTAAATCTGGGAGAACCAGTCAACTGTATGTGGAAGGTCTGAGTCAATAAATGTTCAGTGAGTCAAGCAGTACAAAATGGTCAAACTTAAGTCCCCTGAACATTACTCAGTTCTCCCACACCTAAAACCCCGGCCACAGCTGCGACTTGTCCTTCAACATCTGCCCCTAAAACATCACCTCTACAGGTCAACACGCTCCTCTCATTCATCATCCAATTAAGCAATGCCATCAACCCCTCTAGGAACCATTCACCCCTCAAAGGATGGGACCAGGAGCCATACTTAACCTTTGACCCCTCGCCTGATTATCCCATTCATAGGTTGTTGGTTAGATACTAATTTGAGTCTTTGGGCAGCCATGTGTGGATAATGTCCTTTGTATTCTGTAAGGACACTTTCTGAAGTACTGTTTATCCTCTTGTGAATCCATGTATTACTGAAGATTATTCCTATTC
>NW_017802935.1:3559356-3616140 GCF_001625305.1 Branchiostoma belcheri
ATCTCACCCCAGCATCTGTACACCTGCTGAGAAGGGCTGAAATTGGATTTCTTTCACAACCTCTGACCTGGGAAAACTCACATGGGAGGCAGACAGCTGTGCTTGGCACCTGTTTAATGATTCTGCAGATAAGAGCAGTACAGGAGTCTGCTCTCGTAAAACCGTAGGACACCGTTTCATGGCTTCTAACACAATTGAAACTGAAATGGAACAGACCTGAAAGCCAATGTTTATGATTAGAAAAGGCTGTACAGAAGTCAATATATTTAAAAAAATGTTAGGACTCGAGTTAATGCATCAGGGACATGTTTAAGACGTAAGATATATGTTTGGAAAGTATCTGTACCTGAAAAGTATATCTATCACTTTCATTTATGTGATACAATTGAAGATAAAACACCAAGGGCACGATAATGTGTATCTTGTCCTTTATCTTTTATTAATGGGCAAGAACCATCCATGACCTCCTAAAATTTATGTTATCTCCATTAAATCGTAAAAATATTTTCATACGTAATTGATATAAACTAAGCATTAAATCTATACAGTAAAAAGCACAAAAGAAACATTTTACAAAAGCAGTTTGAACAAAGATATCAATTCGTTGTGAAATGTATAATTAATCAATGTCTACAAGTATCATAATAAAAGTAGATTTATCACGAAGAATATTATCTACATCATGTATAACAATAGAGTATTGAAAATCAATTCAACAACTTCAAGACGATAAAATATTTTAGCAGTGCGTTCTTTGGTTGTTTTTATTTTGTTTTTCCGCCATACATAACCACTTGTCAAGGAAAAATGCTGCCATATATCAACAACAATCCCAGCATTCTTTTCACCCCAGGGTTCATCCCCAGCTGGGTTCAATCTGCACCTGTCAATCATTATGAGGGGGCAGAGCCATCCTAGAGGCAGGGTCACCATCAAGTTTGCTGTCTTTCCAAACTGTAAGTTGGAATGAAGATTTAAAGATGAAGATAATTCTTTAAAACAGACTGTCTTCTTTCCACTGAAGTGAATGAAGTCCAAGCAACTTACATGAGTATTTTACAAATCCCAAATCATTGAAGAATAAATAACAAGACAAATAAACTGACCCAATATTTTTCATGAAAGCAAAATCTTCGTATTACACATTTTCTAAACCCATAGTTCTAAACACATAGTTTTTTCTCTGTCCAACACTAAATCTGGGAGAACCAGTCAACTGTATGTGGAAGGTCTGAGTCAATAAATGTTCAGTGAGTCAGGCAGTACAAAATGGTCAAACTAAAGTCCCCTGAACATTACTCAGTTCTCCCACACCTAAAACTCAGGCCACAGCTGTGACTTGTCCTTCAACATCTGCCCCTAAAACATTACCTCTACAGGTCAACACGCTCCTCTCATTCATCATCCAATTAAGCAATGCCATCAACCCCTCTAGGAACCATTCACCCCTCAAAGGATGGGACCAGGAGCCATACTTAACCTTTGACCCCTCGCCTGATTATCCCATTCATAGGTTGTTGGTTAGATACTAATTTGAGTCTTTGGGCAGCCATGTGTGGATAATGTCCTTTGTATTCTGAAGGACACTTTCTGAAGTACTGTTTATCCTCTTGTGAATCCATGTATTACTGAAGATTATTCCTATTCTTTACATCAGGCCAGGGATTTCTATCATAAAAAACATTACATGTATAACAAACTTAAAAACAACGAACAGTTGTAAACATTTTCACACATTTAGTCATGATAATGTATGACTTTTTTAATCAGATATTTTGGAATGTGTTATGCATCAGAAAATGACAAATTTGATCATATCTTTGAAGGAAGGGGTCACAATAATTACAGTATTACTTTGACAAGTAACATCTGCGTCCTAGCAGAATGCTTTTATCTTGAAATATCACAATAAACAAGGAAAATGAACGTATCACCTAACACTGACTCACACATATTTGTGGTTCTTGCTATCTACAGTAGACCTACAAAAATGTCGGCCATCCTGGCTTCTAGGGCGGCTTTTAACAGAAATTCCTGACAATACATAATTACTTCCGTGCGACCTGTTATTTTCACATGTGTGTATAGGCTTGCAGGTGCCTCCAGGCAGTTCCTATGGATTATTAATGCTTTGTGTGTCCCAAATACATTGTGAAAATGGACTCGTATACATTTGTAAATAGCAAAGAGTGGAAAAAATAGGGCTTGAGCAAAGAAAGGAAGGAAAGATATTCTTAAACTTAAAGGTATGAGAAGAAAAGATGACCTGAATTTGCTACAGTCTATTTTATTTACATTTCTTCTTTTATTAAACTTTCCCATTTGCAAAACAAAATAAATTTAGATCATAATTTTGTTATCACTGCTCTGGTTTCATCAATATGAACAATGAACATGCCCAATTTTACAGGTACATGATTGAGTCATAAAGTTTGGCCTTAATCTGGCCTATGGGCAATCATGGACAGGACTGGTTTCGATAATGCCAATTATTGGTTCCCAAATTGCAGACCGAGGCCCCAAAACAGATTAGACAGCCCACAATCATATTTGACCAGATTGTATGTTGTTATTAACAATCCCAGACTTGGTTTGGGCAGACAGGAGTCTGGGATACTGCCAGATACAATATCGCGAGTGTTTTTCTCTTCAAATTTCTGCCAGATGTTTGGTGACTGGATGTTGGGTTTCTCTATTAACGTTACAGATTACATAGCCCATACATACTCCCTAAGGCCGCACCAGACTATTGCTTTGGCTCCTGAACATTTTCAAAGCAGAATATACATGTACAAACAGAGAGATTGGGAAGAGTAAAACTTGAATACAAGTATTACAACTATATTACAACTATTTTGTGCACCAAGATACAATGTTCGTTCTATCTGGCATTATTTCCTTGAAAAATTAAAAGTGGTGCAGCCTTAACATCCCATAAACTATAGTATGTAACAATGTGTGCTTAGTAATACAGTAATACATTTTCTATGGGCATACTACATGTAACGTTACATACGTACATTATAAAGCCAGTAAAAAAAGTTAGAGGTACTTAGGCACATGACGCAACAGACATTTTATAACTGTTATCATTTCTGTAACTGTTATATTACACAAATGGAATCCTGGTAATGACATTTTATTGAAAGATATAAAACAGGTCCTTGAAAACATCTAAAAATCATGTATATACATAATAATAAAGGAATTTCTGATCAAATACAGTAATCAATGCATGAGCGTAATAACAGCATTATACCTTCCTCAGCCTCATATCATTTCTGTACAAAATATTATTTGAAATGCCATTGACACATTACTGAAGGGCAGGCAACCCACTGGCTGAAAATTATCACATCTCATTTGATTGACACTTCAGGGTCTTCATGTACAGACAAGTCCATCATAAAACCTGACATAGGGGTGGTCAGGGGCATTTCTCTAATATATCAGCAGAAAAATCTTTTAAATCTATATAAATGGTTGCAAAGTGCTAAATTGTATAATCATGACTCATGTCCTAATTCGATAAAGATAAAAACTGCATAAAGAATAACAAAATCTACAGATTGGAGATATAAGGTCAAGATATGTAAATCAAATTTGACAGGTAACATTTGGTAAGGGGTCAATTTCATAATGCACCGGCATAGAATTGTGTATCTAAAATACATATAGACATGTTTTGGAGATTTTCCAAATTTTGTAACTGTAAAATAAATGGCAAAAACAACATAAGAGTGCCAATGATATTACTGATAAATAGCACAAAAGATCACTGCAGTGTACTGTTGCAGCGTAGAAAAACATTTTGTTTTCGATGCTGAGATTTATTTGAGATAAAGAGATATCAGTTGTACCATCTAATTGATAGTAATAACATGCAGTCTTTGCCCCTTTATTGGCCATTAATAAACTAGATTAGGGGTTCTGTTCTAGCTTCCTGCTGACACAACATATGGTACAGCTGCTAGTGGAAGATGCCCATCACATTTCTCAACTGTGTTTTCCTTCCTACATGTATACATCTCACAGAAAATCACCACTTCTTTGTGTTGTATTTTTGATAAATCCATTTATTTCTCTCCCCTGGGGGGTATGCTGAAAAATGAATGATCTTGACTTTCTCTCCTTACGCCTGCTTGGAAAATCAGAAAGCTTCCACCTATATCAGTAGTGTTGAGTCCCGCCTTGTGTATTACTATTATTACACCATCTGGACAGAGAAACTGTATTTTATGGGCTGTAGTTTGATCTTATCAACATGAACTAGTCTACATATTACCAACCATTTTGAAATGCTTCTTCATCTGACGGCCCAGAATTTTATCCTACCGGTAGTTACTAATGGTTGTAATGCTGTAAGTTACAATAACTACATATTTTCCCCTTTCTGTAGTATAGCAATACGAAGACTATGTCATTATCATATATCAAAATAGAATATCTCCAGTACATGTATCTATCCAAAAGTATATGTACCTATATACTGCCAATGATGTATCTATCAAAAAGGTATTGTCTTCTAAGTTTCAGGAGATAAATTGGATATGACATGTCTTTTGACAACACTGAAACAGAAGACAACCGTAAATCTGCTTAAAGCAACTGAACAGGTTTTCCCTATGGACCGATGTACATCAGAGAGAATAGACCTACTTGTTTAGGTACACTAGCTCCAGGCATGGACAATTATTTCAATCAGATTAAGACGTCCTACAAGTCTAGACAATGCAGGACTTCCTGTGAGTTCAGAATTGTGGGACAAATTACTTTGTCGGAAAGTATTTCAAAGACTACCACTCTTGTTGAAGGTTAGCGCGGCCCAAAATCAAGCTGTTTGAATTATTATTGTTGAGTACTTGAACTAATGCAAGACCACCTGTCTGTACTGGCCACTTAGTCTGACTCACTTCCTCAATGTTTCTTGATGTCAGAGTCCTTAGAACCTATTGACCTTAGCAGACAACTACTAGTACACATGTAGAAAAGCTCACACCTATGTTTTTAGTGTGTAACGTCAAGGTCTCATCCATACATTTTCAAAAATTACCGGTATTATTGTCAACAGTTAAACCTGTACCTGCCATCTGGCCATGACAGCCTCTTTTTGCTGGTCTCTTTGGCTTTACATCATTTTGTCCATTGATCCAAACCTTAAGAACCATAGTGAACACCTGTAAACTTTTTGGCATTCTGAAAAGGCACTTACTGAGTTGTTACAGTACAGAAGTTTGCATGTTCTGCAATGCTTAATGCACGATACCAGACTGTAAGATAACATACCACAGGAATGTAATGGTACCATGTTTTATGCAAAATCTCAACTTTATGGTGCCATAATGTTCCTTTACATGAGAAAATTGGTGGACATAAATAATTACTGACGTGTGGTGAGTGATCTGACAGGAAACATTCATTCATAAAATCATTTTATCATCTCCAAGATCTATGAATCATACATAATAGGTACATAAGTGCTATAGTTGAACTTTGACCTTCATAACTTTGTGTCAAAAGAAAAGGTTTTAGCACTTGTACTCGTTTTAGAATGAAGGTCTTAGCAGGTTTCCTATATCAAATAATTATTCATTTTTCCTAGTAAATGTGTATATTTCACATGAAAATCACACCAATAACAGACTACAATTTTTATTCTGACTATTGTTTGATATTCTTAAATATCTTCAAAATATTAGTTATTACGAAAAATCAATAACGCATCTAGTTTATAAAACCATAAAATGAAGTGGTCAAATTTGCAAAGATATCACACTAATGATCCAGTCATTTTCAAGCCAAGAATGTTCATCCAAAAGACAGCATGGTCGGAATTTTATGGCCCGAGAGCACTTAGGCTTGGAATGTACACCCTCGGAATACATCAGGAATATATCAGCCATTCCCCCGGGAACCATAAGTGTGTACGGAATGCCACATTAGGGGAGTGCTACCAGTTCTTGTAATGGCAGGAAATTTAGATAACACACCCAAAAATCTATAAGTTATTAGAGAAGAATTATGCCTTACAAATATGTTCCATTTATTTTCAATAATACATTTTGTATCTATAATTTTCAAAAAAATATAAAATTCACAAGGATTTTGAGCATACTTAATGCCTATTATCAGTTTTCCCGCTTTCTTCTTGAGGATACATTTTAGCACTGATTGACAAGAATAATCCAGCTTTGAATTACTAGTACATAATTAATATACAGCTCACAGTGGCTGAGGTATTCATATTTTCTGCTATGAAATAATAATGGTGGCTGCTAGCTTCTAGCAACGATTTTTAAAAATTATTTTAAAAATCAAAAACATCCCAACTGTACAACAATGTCAACTGACCTACATTTTGGTACATTTACAAGTACAACAGCAAATAAAGTCAATGACCTCTAGTAACCTTTGCCCTCTAATTTTTCTGGGCTTCATATCAAAAGCACAAAAACAGACTTCCAAAACTAATGGATTTTCTAGAACAGAATAGAATCTTGAGCTTCATATTTGAAGATACCTTAATTAAACTACATGTATGTGGTGGGCAACTGGGCCAGGAAAGGCAATAAGGAGCCTGCAATAAGTATACATGTAGCAATTTCCTCACAACTGGACACTGGCCAATTTCGGGGCAGTGAATATATACAACACTTGACCTAAGCACAGTTCAGTGGGTCAGGCTCACAAAGCCCGATCAATCTGAGTTAGTCTGAAGGTTTAATGTACATACCAGAAAAAAAACCTTGACTGTACTACATGTACAAGCCTAGAGTCTGGCCTTAATGGTTTACTCACAACATTGACGATACAGACAGTAAACATACAAAAAACTGTCTGTGACTGTTTGAGTGTGAGCAAACGTGTAAACTTGGACCACAACTTTATCTATAACAACTATCAGTAACGGCGAGAAAGCAACAAAACGATATTTTGTGGACGGGGTTACATTTGGAAGTAATTGGCCATTTCTTTTCCTGATAAAGGCGACAGTGGTTGTACATACCAGTAAATTTGACCCTTGTACCTTTGTGCTAGAATAAAGTTCAGCATTGTACTAATATTTTCTGGAATTGTCTGTGTATTAAGTGAGATAAAAAAAGGTTTGAACTACTTTTCACAAGTTTTTTCAAGTTTCTTTCAATGCCATTTTGTAGTATCCAGTACAATGTAGTTTTGATAGCAGCCAGCATTGACTGCACATTGCCCATCCAGCATCTTGGTGGGAAAGTCCTTGGTAAATCCTGTGTAGCTCCAGCTAAGGCTCTGTCTGTCAGGTTCGAGTTTAACCTTGAGCTTTCCCTCCAATTCACATCTCACCGACAGCTTGGCATTATCAGCCAGCAGGAGAAGGGACTGCCAAGTGTGAGACAACTCACTCCTACCACTCAGTCAGTGGCACCATAATCCTGGTACCTGTGACATTCTAATTTACACGTCATCGCTACAAGGTAGCACTTCTTCTTCATGAAACCTGTACAGCCAGGGCTTGAAATACGCCTTTTGCATACATTGACATTTACCTACACCAGACATATTTTACCTGAACGGCTCAAAATATAGGAAGTACGGGTCATGATACAAACTGTTTACAAACCATTGCCAATTATTTCTTTTCTACTTCATAGGTGGTTGCAGTCAATGCAGAAAATAAAAATCCACATTCACCTACATATAATTATGTACATGGCCCAGTGCAGACAAGGTGCAGGTAGACATCAGAAATACCTGCACAGCCCCAATTTTACCTGCACTATAATATATAATAGTATAAAGGTGTATTTCCAGCCCTGCTATATTGTGATAGCCAGCGTCAGAGTCGGCAGTCAACAGTGGCTCTGTATTACCCACTTGGAGACCTGTAAACATCCCCCTTGCTTTTCTTAGCACTTAGCTCCAACCTGCTACCTTGACCTCTCCCCTTTAATACAGCCACCATAGCCTGATGGACAGTTCCTTCATCTAAGCTCCTTTTCCCAGGAACTACACACATTTCAAAGGTATCACCGTTACAGTCGTGTAATGTAATCACAGCATCCAAGCATCCAAGCATCCAAGGGACCACTTCCAAGTCTGGGCTTCCCCTTAAACTTACTCCATGTGTCGGGTGTAAGGAAATGCCGACACTTAACAAGTCAAAGATGGAGACTTAAAAGGAGAGAGTAAACTGTGACCTAGATAGCTTGTGTCATTATGAACCAAGTGTTATTTTGACATCTTAACCTCGGGACTGAGGTACCCTACGTGACTATAGCAGCATTGCTGTTCAGCTACAGAAATAGTAGCTATGTTTGATTTGCTACAAACTGACAGCTCCATATATTACTTGCCCTTAAGGTCTTAAGGGATAAATCCTTTAATTTCCTGGGGAAAGATTTTTCCAAAAAAATTCATCTGCAAATACATTCCAAAATCTAATAGATTGTGGTCTCAAAACTTAACTCTATATCAAAAAATTCTGTAAGATATATGTAACGTTGTGCATTCTATACGAACACAGATGCCTACTTCAAGTCATCTAGTGGATCTCCCCTAAATTATAAGCCATTTACAAGGATAGGGGCAGCTGTATTAGCTTTCACTTGTACAATACCCTGCTCAAATTAGTTCACTTTTAATGTAAGCATGTATATGGTTGTTGTAATCCTATCACATGCCATGGTTGATACGTTGGTATGGATTAATCAATATCATAATCAATATCATATTGATAGATATAAATCAAAGTTGTCTAAGTGCTGAAATATCTTCTAACAATCTAATAATTCAGTGCTCTTAAGAACTCAATGGCTCAGAAGAGTACATCAAATATGAACCACGTGTTTTCTTTGTTTATTTTTTCATAATAGATGAAAATATTTGGGAGTGGTTGATGTGGCCATGCTAATTACAAATCAAATAGAGGCATCTACTTGTGAAACAGCTATTTACATGTGTGTATCCAACTACTGTAATGACTGTGAGCAAAGAAGACATGTTTAGAATTAGATGTGTATTTACAAATAACACCATCCAATATTTTGAGGTTGGTTGTCATGATGCTTTGATTCCAGTTATCCACTCAGTGTTCTGTACTTAACGATAGATTTTTAATGGTCTAATCAAATGGGAAGAAAACAATGCACATGAAACCACATCCTTGAGTGTTGACAGCTTTAGTGCCAATGTGTTAACTTCTCACAATAAATAGCAGTGAGGTATGTGTTGTTTACACACAGTTGCTGATGGATAGTTTGACAGCTGTCAATCATAGCCAGGTTGGTCCCTTGTTATCTCTCAGGAAAGGTGGTAGTGATTAGATTAAAGGAAATACAGGGTGTGGGCCAGACCACCTCGCTAGTATAGAGGTACATTTCTGACAAATTGTACCAGATATTTCCAGGGCAAGTGCTTCTGTGCTATCGAAGTGCTGTATATAATGGCTATCGGTCCAGGTCTCAATTATAGGAGACCTATACACAGGTTTAAAGGAGGGAGTTTGGGAGAGGGTGGTATGGATTTTTTTTCGCCACCCCTTCTCTAGTTGCTGACAGAAGGGGAAATACCCCCTAACAAAAGCCAGTTGGAGCTTAGCATACCAAGACTTCTCCTGTGCGCATCCATTTGAAACAAGGGGGAAACACACAGATCAAAGCGCCACGGTTTTCCTCTGCTGTCTGCGGGCTGTCTGACAATGTAGGCTAAATATCGGGGCAGAAAATTAGGAGCGGGAGCGGGCTGCACGGGAACAGACCGGGCGGTTGTTTATCGGGGGGTGGGAAAACTGGGCTTGCGGTCCGCTGGGACCGTTTGCCGCGGCCCGTCGCCGCGGTTCACCAAACGTCGCTCCAAACCAACGACAAACACACGTGTGAAGATTTGATGATGGATGCGGAAATTCGGTAACGGTCAGGGGCGATTTTTACGCCGTGGAGCGGGGCAGGGTGCGGGAAATCGGGGCTCGCAAAAATCGGCCCAGGCTCCAGGCATGATCACAACAGCTGCAGTGCAGCGGCAGAACACTTGGGGTAACAGTGGGGTCAAACCACGCTTATTTACGCAGAGAAAGCCTGTTTTTACGCACCTGACTTGAAGTATCCGGCGACGTCACCGCCGCTGGAGGTGTCGTCGAAGCTCTCCGTTGAGCTCATCTCGGAAATCCGACGGAGAACTACCTAACGGCCGCAATTCTCGCGTACAAACCCCGACAGCTCAAATCCAGCGGTCCACTGGCGGCCATTTTGGTTCCCGTCTTCGACAATGTTCGGTAAACATCGGCTGCCCTCGGCATCCCTACTTCCTGACTTCGGCCCCTATCGGGTTACAATCGGAAGAATGACATCATAGATCTGTGTCAATTTCAATGACTGGCTGTGTTTGAAACGTACATTTCAACAACGTATTTAGCCACAAGATTACTAAGGATGTGTGCGTCATGATTTCCAAACTGTTCCTTTTGTATTTCATCAAAACATTTCCCCATCTGATGTACAATTTCCACTTATAAAGTGGACCGCGCCGCAAAGTTAAAATTCAGAACTTCTACACAAGTGTCCTACATGACGTCAGTTTTTCATGTTTGTCTTCTTTTGTTTGTTCTATTGACATTTCATGATATGCTTCCTTCTCAGAAACACGGATCAATTGCGCTATCAACTGTTAACTGATTACCGTAACCATGCCGTAACTCTTTTATTTTCAGATACTTTTCCGAAACTAAAAAGATGGAGGGAGAGGAACTGGTGAAAGAATTTGAAGAGAAAATAGGAAGGAACATACGACAATAGGATTGGATAGAAAAAAAAAAACTTTAACTGAAGGAAAGAGAACGAGAGACAACAAAGAAGCAGAGAATCGTCGAGCCCTGTGTTGCTAATGATGCCCGCGGGTTAGGAGCGACGGTGTTCACTTGTGCAGATAATTGCTTCAGCCGTCCGGGTCACATAACTACACAATGGAGTGAAGAAGCGAGTGGTTGCACAACACACGTACGCACCTACTCTCCGAGCAGAGGTTTGGGTTTTGGCTTATTTTGGCGTGTTTTTAGGCTTTTTTTATCGGGGTTTCTTTTTTTCACTAAATTTTTTTTTCGTCTCATTGGGTCTGGGGAAAAATTCCAGTGCAAAAAAAAACCCGATAAAAAAAAGCCTAAAAATACGCCAAAAATAAGCCCAAACCTCTGCTTGGAGAGTAGTGGGCACCAAGCAGAGTGGCCTGTGGAAGTAAAAAGTAACACTGACGACTAGTAACAATATATTGTCTATTGTCGTGTTACAAAGGTCTTTTACTATTATTCGCTGTATTTCATTTAAAGTGAAATAGTAGATTTTGTTTCAAGTACTAGTTTTTAGTTTCGTTTGCAAATGTGTTTTGTAAGATATGAAATTCATCTCGTTTGACATGTTTGTTGTATACAGTAAGATCGTGAAGCATCTCACTGTATAGAATGCAACTGGAGCTCGATATTCCACCCGCACCTCTTGGAAAAATCCCGGAGACCCGCGCAAATTCCTAAGTCGTTTGTCGCTTCGTCAGTTGTAAATAGATTTTGTAAGATTTGAGACATCTCGTTTGTAAATCCGAAGCATCTCAGTATATAGAACGCAACTGCAGCTCGATATTCCACCTGCGACCCTTTATAAAATCCTGGAGACCCGCGCAAAGTCCCGAGCCGTTTTCGATCCGGCCACATGCACAGAGATCGACCATTCCGAACTCACTCCATCCATCTTGACTTTCCCCGGATTCTAAGCACGCCCTCCGGAAGACGGGTTTGATAATCTTAAAGGAGATATGAATAAAATATCGCCTGTGTGAGGGGAGAGGATCGTTAACGCAACACACAGGGCGTCACAAGTAGTTTATCTTTCAGGGAAGACGGTGAGCTATCTAGAACCAAGGAGGAACCTTGTTGCTAGAACGTATTTTCAGAATCACTACCACGGTACTAAAGAAGACGGATAACCTTTCAGAATGACAAAGTATCAGCCACTAAAGCCTGTTTACTAGCTGTTTGGTAGCGATTCAGGCTATGAAAACGACTTGGAGATTAATTAGAACTGCCACAAGGATTAGCAGTAGCCATGCGAAAATCAATTGTTGTACGTAAATAAGCACATATATTAAACACGGCTCGGGGACAATGTATGGCGGAGTTTCATCATGATCAGGCCGGGACAGGTGATTAGTGTTGGGAGGCTGGGACGAAGGTTGGCTCAGAAAAAACACATCCAAGTAGATTCTCGAGGACAAGGAGAGCGCCTATTGGTCGCCTGGAGCTAGTAAGGGACTTGAGCTCAACATTTGCGTAGATTTACTAAGTACTGAAAATAAGAAAAATGAACATCTAATTTTTGTTCAATATTAATAACAATTCATTTTGACTGTATTTTCTTAATCGCAGTTATTATTGAACATTTGTCATGAGACATTCATTAAGATCTGTTTACGTCAAACCTTAAACTTTTGTACTTTATCTAATATCAATATCAAATAGTACTAGTACATGTCGGGACGTATATATCACGTTTTATTAACTTTCGCCGTAAAATATGTGTAGCTGACAAGCAATAATACGGAGGGTGGGACCAGCTAGCGCGCCGTGTGATTTCAAAAGCACCTGCTCCTGACCTTGAGTACATGCGTATATCAAAGGCAGGTATATTTCAGACAGCGTCGGAAATTGAACAAGATCTTGGGGGATCTTTCTTCCATCCTGAAAACGTGTACTGCATACGGCGATACTGGCTGAACTTATACATCTCGAAAAGTTTGCTTCTGAATCTACAACTATTATATATGGATTTACAATGTCGTTCTACCACCGTCACATGGGGTCGTGTGGCGTAACGGCACTGAGTGCTCAACTCGGAACCAAGAGGTCCCGGGTTCGAGTCCTGACATGCATGCCACCGGTCGATCTTGTGCCCTTGGGAAAGGCACTTTACACGACTTCAGTATTACCCTGTCTTGTATTTGTCCTCTGCGTTGGTGGCGGCATAAAATAAGTTGATATAACTTGAGTGTGCCGTCACCATGTCTAGTCATGAAATGTTGGAATAGAAAACTAGATAGTTATCAATCAGACGCCATTTACACTTCCTCGGCTTTCCTGCAATTTGATACAAGTTTGCTTTTGAATTTACAGCTATAATATATAAATTTACAATGTCGTTTTACACACAAGGAACATAGTTATCAATCAGACGCCATTTACACTTCCTCGGCTTTCCTGCAATTTGATTCTTTCAGGAACTTGTGACCCCTTCACGATTGTCACTTTGCCGCACGAGGACCAGGCTCAGCGAAATCAGGCCAGCGGTATTTTTCATGTGTGATTCACGGCCTGCGTTCTGCCCTCCCGCCAAATTACGGCTGACTGGCGCACCGCACACCCGTGACGGCGCCAGCCTTTTACGACGGTCGTTAAATCCGGCTGTTTCCACGTGACGCCGCCCGGGAAGGATCATACTTCTCCCTGCCTCTCCCAGAGGTGCCAGAGTATACAGTGCAATTTTTCGGAATACAGTGCAATTTTACTAGTACACAGTGCAATTTTACTAGTGTACAGTGCAATGTTACTGGTAAAATTGCACTGTATACTAATACGATTGCACTGTACCGTAAAATTGCACTGTATACTAATACGATTGCACTGTATTCCGTAAAATCGCACTGTATTCCGTAAAATGAAATTGCACTGTATTCCGTAAAATTGCACTGTATACTAATACGATTGCACTGTATTCCGTAAAATTGCACTGTATACTAATACGATTGCACTGTATTCCGTAAAATTGCACTGTATTCCGTAAAATAAAATTGCACTGTATTCCGTAAAATTGCACTGTATACTCTGACACCCCTGTCTCCCCTTTATTATAGTAGATAGTAGATCCTTTCAGCCAGGTAGGTATCCATCCAGTTTAGGCTGCTCGTTGCTCTACCGGACTGTCATTCCCGGCCTATGCGGGCAATCCAGGGCCGTGTGATTGTACATAATTGGATGACTCTCCATGTATTTATCAAGTCTGTTCTTGAAGGCATTTACCGAGGGTGCAGAGACCACTTCTTCAGGAAGACTGTTCCACCAGTTGGCCATTCTGCTTGTAAAGAATAATGCCCTTGTATTCCCCTTGAAGGTCTTCCTTGTTATTCTCAAGCTATGACCTCTTGTCCTTGAATTATTAGTCTCAATGTCAGGATATTGGGAGAGAAAATCGTTAAGTTTTCATGGGCGCCCATTTTTCTGGGAATAGGCTATGAGTGAAAGACGTGGATTGCCAGAGAAAGGTAACAATCGATCTTCCCTCCCAATATCGGCTCCGAGACATGGAGTAGTATGGGATGGCAAGATGGGATGCCGCGTAAAAAGACTTTAAATGCATCCATTTTTTTTTTCTTTTCCCTTTTTTGAGGGGGTTTAAGGGCCTTGCGTTTTCATTTGCATATATTATGATTCAATATGGATCCTGTTGGCTGGGGCCGATTGTAAAGAAATACGGCGCTTACCATGAAAAAGGAAAGCATGCATTTACCGTCCTAACCACGTCTTTCTAAGAAGAACGCCCGAAAATAACCACACTTACAGGAAATGGGTAAAACAACCTGTATGGGGGTTACTTACTTCAGTCTTGCACGCATCCTCGCTCAATGTTACCACAGGTCAGGGTGTTGCATCCCCTGGCGGCAGACGGTGGTTTAGCAGCCCTCTGGAGTGCATCCCTCAGCAGACGCACATCTATCAATTCACCCCCGTGTGTCACGCTAGATTCATCGACGACTGGGGGCCGGTTGTGGCATGAACTACGATTCTGGCCCTTCGAAACCCTAGTGACCTTCTTCGGTGTATTGTAGATGTATACTAGTATATGCATTGGTACCACCTGGTGGTTTAAAGATAGGAAGTTTGGTGACAAAGTGTACTTAGTTTCAAGACTCTGTGATAGACATACTTAAGATTGGATAAACATTCATAAAGTCATTATTATGTACGTATGTCATTAGCCTGGGTGATATCTTAGTTATCGTATACCATGTCCGTAGAATAATAACGAAGATGGTACGAGCGCCAGTATATCGTTTGGTGTCTGCAATATTGTGCAAAGACAATATCAAATTGGCCAAGCAACACTTAGTATCCATTTGCCAGGCAGTTACAAATTGCCACACGAGTTTGGCCGACGTAAAAAAAAGATACCAGTACAAAAAAAATACATTTATAAAAAGCCTAAAAACACGTAAAATAAGCCAAAGCCTAAACCTTAGCTTAGATAGTAGTTAGGCCATGTTGATTTGATTATATGGATGGCATCCTCCGGGAACCCCAAAATTGATGGGCGCGTGCGAATAAAAAAAAAGTTTTGCAAAAAGAAAAAAGTTGTTTTCATTATGAAATCTACGTGGTCATGAGGGTTGAACAAATGGGACAGAATATGGTTTGGCGAATAATCTAGTCTTCAAGTTCATTTCTTTACAATTTCGTCTTTTTTCGTTTGATTTTGGCATTCTACGACATTGGTATGGTTTTTTTTTTGTAACTTACGGTATATTTTTGCTCATTTTGCAACTGTTTTGTACGATTTACAGTATGGTTGAAAACTTTTTTTTTGAAACGGCCGAAAATTCATGCGCGCGCGGATGTCATCCATATAATCAAATCAACATGGCCTTAAGTAGGTCGGTACCCAGGCTAGTGTGACATGACTTGTCGCGGGTTTGATTGCCACTGGCGTCTCCTTAATTGTTTATGTGGAGTCTTAAAGAATTCTGGCACCGTCTGTGTTAAGGGTCATCCGTCATGACTTAGCAGCCTCCCGGTAGAAATGATCCCATTTTCGTCTTAACGATTTTTGAACATTTTAATATTCAATGCTATATTAAATAGGTCACAGTGGATCGGGCATACCACGGTTCCATAACGCTTACTAGAATTTGCTTGTAAATTTTGGTTTTAATCGTTTTGTCTTTCTCTGTATATATGCTTTCTTCTTTTCGTTTACTAGTAAAAGTAGTATAAGTTTTCCTTTAATTTTGTTGGCCTTGTTGTAACATGGCGTTTAAAATTAAAGAACCTCCTTGACACGATATTGCACGACCTGTTTACAGATTACACGTACCAAACGGATACTGATCGAAACAGAAATTTCGTAATGATTACAAGCATCGTCACTAGCTTGGAGTCGTAAACGTCGGTACTATACTGTACAATAGCATGTTATGACCGGGTCCAAATAGAGCTACATGTACGGGACTGATGCGTAAAACTTTGCCAAACCGGTTTTCGAGCTACATAAGTTGCAGGCCCATTTTCCAGCAACCTTGTGGCTCTTGTGGGTTGTGGAGATACCAAGGAGGTTCAAAAAGGAAGCCTTTTTCAATTTGAACCTCCTTGGAGATACTACTAGTACCAGTGACGCACACGTACTACTTACCTTGAGGATACACTAGTGAGGATACATCAGTGGCTATTAAAATGGCGTTGTTTTGCGTGTTACAATCGACTCGCTAGGTGACGTGTTTACAAAAGGCATGTTTTCATCCATTTTGAAATTCCCGCTCTTTTTCCAACCCCAAGGAATGCTGGGAGATTCAAGATGGCGTCCAATCCGACCAATCCGTCTCATCTTTTGCCGCTAGGTTTGTCACTTTTCTACAAATTCTGACTGGTTCTGGGTATATTTGTCTGATATTAACTGTCAGAATACATCTGCATATGTTTCCCATCACAGGGGAACCAAGTTATGTCTTCCTAGTCGTATTATAGTGACAGAAATAGCATGGCTGTTTCGGAGCTGAGCACAGCATGCACATGCCATTTTGTTTTGTTAGCATGTAAAGTTTATTTTGCTTCTTGATGAAATAGAATCACAATTTGGCTGTTTAATAGGACATATGCATAGTGTATAGAACATGTCCTTAAAATGTTTAAGAAAAGTCGTGTTTACCTTCAAGAGCTGTGACTATGATGTCAATAAATTTCACTGCATATTTTTGTGTGTGGGGGGCTCTATAATAATAATTGCACTCTTAAAAAAATTAAGTTTTACTACTTAAGAGCTTGTATTATATCAATCCCCTGATATTGAATTACGTACAAAAATGTGTAATTAAAACAACTGACTACACCTTACGCATATATAAATGCCTTTTTACTAAAAACTTTCTTCAACTTTTCAACGAATAGTATCAAGCTGCTCAAACATTATCATTTTAATAATTTTATAATCATTGTTATTTCCCCCTCCCATCCATGTAGAACTGGTGGACAAGTGTATCGGCTCACGCATCCACATTGTCATGAAGAGCGACAAGGAAATCGTGGGAACTTTGCTGGGGTTCGATGACTTTGTCAGTATCCTTTGGTACTGGGATCTACACTGTGCAACATGTACATGTTTTAGCATGAAAGTTCATCTGTGTTGGTACAAGTCATTATGAAATAAAGTATAGACTAACTAACTAAGCTTTAACTTCATAGCTTCAACACTAACTAACAAAGTATTTGGACTTACCCCAAATTTTCGATTGACTCCATCAACCTTGTTCATGGAATGGACCCGTCTACTCTTGGAACAATGTTGACATGTGATGTTGTTTGTCTTGATACATGTACTAGTAATAGTATTCACTTGTACTTCTTATGTATTACTACAGTTGTCATTGTCAGCCATGAAACCTTTTTGATGGGACTGATGTTGTTTTTGTCTCTGTAGTTTTCTTCTTTTTATATTTGTTAGTGTCCTCTTGCTATGTGAAGTTCCTTAACACTTCTGCAGACATGGTTTTGGAGGATGTGACAGAATTGTGAGTATATATTATGGAGTAAACGTACTCAGCTTTATACACTTCTTTGTAGTACACCATGTAATAATGTTACATATTATCAATATGTTAGTATTTATGTGCATGCTTGGTATGATTCAATAACACTGAGAAACATGTATCAGCTAACCAGTTGAAAAGCTAATAGTATATATAATACTGTAGGAAAAAGTTAATGTATGTCTTAAAATTTGATCTAGACACAGCATTGCAACAGGGTATTGTTTGTTTTGTTATTTATTTACTTATTTGATTGATTGATTGATTGTATCCAAGATGGAAGGAATAGCAAAATAGCTATACCGTTGCTAGTTGCCATCACTGACAACAAAATGTCGTGGCAATAGTGATATTGATAATGCAATTACATTACATTGCGATCTTAATATTCCAATCATTTTCTCTTTTACAGTGAGAACACATCAGAAGGCAGAAGAATCACAAAGCTGGACCAGATCTTGCTGAATGGAAACAACATCACTATGGTAGGATCCAATCCTTTTCTTTTCATAATGACCAGGATGTAGAGAAAACACTGTACAAATGTTATGGACGAATTTAGACTGATTAAAAAAAAAATTAATACTTTTTTCCTTATTGCAGCTGATTCCAGGAGGAGAGGGCCCAGAGGCATAACTCCCAGCATCCTCCTGGTTGTTCTGGTGCCGTAGTAACCAGGACAACAACAACAACACCACCAGCAGCAGCAGTCAGGATCATGTCTGACTCCTTCAGAGTTGCAGCAGTGTTGGAGGAGATGAACTTTGATGAACTCCTACATCCGGTCCAGATGATGTTCCTCATGATCCTGTTCTGTGTCACCACCTTCTTCATCCTACCTTTCATTTTGATCTCGTCTTAATGCCGGCTACGGCTTCTTTTCCACACCACGTCGACAACGTATAGAAAAAAGAAGTATGAAGACAAACATATGGGTCACCCCGTGTCACAAGTTTATTTTGTAAAGACACCAGAAGTAGTCTTCTTCTGACTGTCACAATGCAAGTTTCGTTATATTGAAGGAAATACATTGAAGATTCTATTCAAGCACTTTTCTAAGATGAAACATTCCTTACAAAGTGAGGATAAATAATTGTAGTGTATGGAAAAAGCAAACTAGTTTTTTTGGAGAGAGATATTGTATACAAAAGCATGTTTAGATCATGGCATGTTTAGATCATGTACCATAACTCATATTCCTTTCAAGTAAATGGACGATAAAGTACTTTTATGTTTTTAACCTTCAGTTGGCTCGTATTCTTCAATCATGATCATGTACTTGAATTGAAATGTCATCTTGGGCAAAGCTTCATTAAGTACATGTAAAAATAAAACAAAACTAGTGACTCTTGTCTTGTTTGATCCAATGTGGACACACACACACACTGCACATACACACTTTACAGGTTTAGACCATGCACTATGCTACAGTCCCACTAGTCAGGACCAATCCTTAGCTATGCATTTTCCCCCTCTCCGACAAGTGGTGCTTTCCAAATCCTACAGTTGTATACACTCCTGCTGTATTATTTGTTGGCATGCTCTGCCACTGTAGTCAGCGCATGTGACTCTTGTTTGACAAGTCTATTCTGCCCTATACAAGTAGGTACCACCAGAAAAAGTTTCAGAAATAGATTTAATACAGATGTCCTTATCAGTATGCACACAGTATCTGCTCTTTAGAACTTTTCGGTAATCAAAAAAATAGATTCAAATTTAGATTAGATTTGATTTATACTGATTAAAGTTGTGGCATAATTTACGTTATACCCGTAACCAAGTTTCAGGCTAACAATTCTCCAAGCCATAAAATTTAGTTAGCCTTTGTCAATAAAACAATTCTAGTCACTATACTTGTACAAATCAAATACTGCAAATAGAGTATTGCTTTCATTAGCTACTGTTATTTCTTCCATGTTATGTCCAATACCATTACAAAGGAAAGACACAAAGCAAAGCAAAACATACAGGGATTTACTACATTAGTATTAGAAACTGTCCTGTTGGCAAGATCAGTAGCATTGAGAGAAAATGTTTGATTCAGTAAGGTCAATATTTCTTGCTGTCCGAGTTCCCTTGCTTGAGCCTCTAAGTCTGCAGTATTAGTGCCGAGTAAGTTGGAGATGTCCTCTGCACCAATGTCTCTTCGATTTGACTCCATGCTTGCAGAAATTCTTCCAATGTCGCCTTTTTCTTTGAAACTGTCTGCCAAATCTGCAAGAGATGAGGAACATTGTAATACTGTGCCTGTAATATAGCCTATTTTGCAAGAGTTGTAGGGCGGCAGCGTTATTTTTTTTTAGTGAGCGACGTGAGTTATGCCGTAGAGAGATGATTTGCCATCAAGAGATTTGCCTTGAATGCATTTTATTTACATGTAGTTGTGTTTAAAAACACTGTATGTTCATTGATGTATAGAAGACTAATATTTGCTATGAAATATCTTGCAGTAATACCTTGAACACGAATTAATTCTTCACATTGCTCCCCAGTGAAACCTTCAGCACACTGACACAGGTATCCATTGAGTTGATCCGTACATGTTCCATTGTTTGCACATGGGGACGAGCTGCATTCATCAATATCTGAGGGAAAAAATTAATGGAAAATCATCAACAGTCCTCAAGTTATCATCTTCAGGTATGTGATGCCAAGTTACTGATTTTGGAAACACCTATGGGGCACAGCAATAATCTAAGATCTTTTTCTGTTGTCTAGTACACTTCTGTGAGAGTTTATACTCTTTGGAACATGCCATGATGTTTAACTGTAAAGCCATATATTTTAGTGGTGTCAAGGTAAGATAGTTGAGATAGCGGAGCACATTGGCAAAACGTACTGCTCCTGTGCGAATACGTAACAGGTTCCGTGCAGGTGCAGTACATTCTGCCGACATACCATTACCCTGACAAATTATCATAACTCTTAGTCTGTGCTATGGTTATACTACCGGTATGTTAAATGGATAAACGCCACCCATTTATAACTTACCAGTGTCACAGTTTGTGCCCCCATACCCAGGTACACAGTGACAGGTGTAGGAGTCGATGCCATCCTTACAGGTCCCTCCGTTGTCACATGGGTTTGATGAGCAATCATCTACATCTGTGTAAAGGTAAACATATCAGTTTTGTCACTGCATCCTTTCATATCAGCAGAGGAAAACAATGTTGATACTACTAACTATATGTTGATGAAAGTTAGACATTCAGATACTAGTAGTTGATATTTGTTGACTACTAGTTCATGTATAAGTAGTAATATTTTCAGTTTGTTAGAAACATACTGATTTCACAGAAGTCTCCCTGAAATCCTGGCAGGCACAAGCAGCTGTAGTTGTTGAGACCATCCAAGCAACTCCCTCCATTCAGACACTGGTGACTGATGCAGTCGTCTGTATCTGAAGAATAGGAAAGACTTGTCACATACATGTAATCCACAGTAATTTTACACATCGAAGACAAGGTTGTTAGGTCATTCAAACACTTCAATCTCATTGTCAAAAGAAGAAAGAATATGTATGTAAAGAAAAACTCTAGTATGATTCAATGATAAGATTAAGAAACTGTATTTCGTACTTACCATTTTCACAGTTAGTTCCTTCATACCCAGGCACACAGTGGCAGAGATATGAGTTGATGCCATCCTCACAGGTCCCTCCATGATGACATGGGTCGGACCTACACTCATCTATATCTTTGTAACAAAAAAGGGATGAACATTGGTGTATCTCCTCCATTCTGACATACATACATACAAAGACATTGTACATGTGCACTTTTGAGTCAATATATTACTTATAGCTCTTTTTGAATATGAAGGTAAACATAGGAACAGTCAGCAGAAGAAATTCAAATCCTTTTGTGACACAATGTTCTTACCAACTTCACAGTTTTCCCCTTCAAACCCTGCAGCACATGTACAGTTGTAGGCATTGACCAGGTCATGGCAGGTACTGTTATGTTGGCAGGGATTGGAACTGCATTCTTTTATATCTGAAAAATAACACAATCAGTAGTATAGGAATATCCCTATATAAATCTTGTGTCACACTGTACAAAAGTGGCATTTGTAGGAGGTAATCATAAACTATGCTTAAATACTCAGATCACCTTGCTTACCACTTTTTATTGAGATTGAGATTATATAATGTAATGTTACAACTACTAGTAACTACAACAACTTTGGGACTACAGGTAAAAGAGATAACACATGATATAAATTTTCCATGGGTAAAGGAAATATATGGCACACCTGTTTCACACAGCAGTCCAGTATACCCATCAGGACACAAACAGGTGTAGTTTCCCTTTCCATCCACACAGGTGCCATTATTTAAACAGGGCATGGACGCACACTCATCTACATCTGAGAGAGGAAGAACAAATGCCATGAAGACAGTGAAATAGGACGCAGTGCCAATAAAGTGAAATTGTAAAACTAAAAGCTATATTTACAAATACACTGTATATGATGACGATTACTTCCACAATGAATTAAATTTGTTTCTGATGATTTTTAATTTTTTCTTATGACTAGTGATTCAACAGCATTGAATCATTTGATGACAGGAAACTTTGGAACTAAACTTTATGTACCTATATCACAATGTTGTCCCTCAAATCCTTGTGGGCAGCTGCAGTTGTAGATATTTACTCCTTCTGTGCAGGTCCCACCATTAAGGCATGGGCTCGACTCACATTCATCAATATCTGGAATAGCAGATACAAACGTGATGTTAGTTTGGATGTCATGATCATTATGCTTGACTGTGTGGTACAAAATATGCAATATCTGCAACTGAATTCAAGTTGGGCTTGTCCGTGGTGCTGAAACTGTTATTGACACATGTAAAACTCACTACAAGTTACTGTGCAAATATGTTATCTTTGAACCAGATTTACACTGTACTGTGATAATCTATCTTGTCAATTTTTAAATCAAGCAGTTTTAACCGTGTAGTAACTTTCAAACTAGCATGTTACTGACCATGTTCACAGTTCTCTCCGTTATAACCAGGGATGCACACACATCTGTAGCCATTCACGCCATCTTCACAAGTGCCGTTATGTTGACAAGGGTCAGATGAACACTCATCAACATCTGCAAAGAGAATCCAGTATTTAGTCAATGGCAGATGCTGATATTCAAGCAGATGTCAGGTGAAGAATTGTACTGTTTACTGACTGCTGGGCTTCTCTGACAGTTGCCCAGGAAACATTACCTCCTTATAGCAAGAAAGCATTCTATAAATACAACATCTAACATCACCAAGTATTGTTCTTAATTGCTAAAGCTATCATATCAATATTCATAGATTGCTTTCTGTGATGATAAATGCAGTGCAATTATTCCTAGTCTTATAAAATTGATACCTGTTTCACATGTCTGACCAGTGTAACCAGCAGGACATGTACAGTTGTAGTTGTCAACCCCATCCACACAAGTCCCACCATTCAAACAGGGCAGGGACAGACACTCATCTATGTCAGTCTCACAATTGTCTCCCACAAACCCAGGAGGACACAGGCATCTGTAGAAGTTGACTCCATCTTGGCACTGTCCATTGTTGAAGCAGGGGGTGGAAGCACACTCATCTGTGTCTATTTCACAGTCTTTTCCTTCATATCCGACAGTGCAGTTACAGGTGTAACCGTTTATCTCGTCCTCACACATGCCACCATTTTGACAAGGGCTGGATTTGCACTCGTCAATGTCTACTTCACAGGTTTGCCCTTCAAAGCCGTCAGGGCAGTGGCAAACAAAGCTAGCAATGCCGTCCTCACAGCTTCCACCATTAAGGCATGGGTAGGGACTGCAGTCATCTTTATTGTTCTCACAGTGTATACCATCAAACCCCTCCAGACATGTACAGTTGTAGTCCATAATCCCATCCGTGCATTGCCCACCATTTTGACAAGGGTTAGGCCAGCAGTCGTCGATGTTGTGTTCACAGTTTGTTCCGTTGAATCCGGGATGACAGTTACAGATATAGGAATCGCGGCCGTCGTCACACAGGCCGCCATTTTGGCATGGGTCAGAGCTACACTCATCAAAGTCATTGTCGCAGTTTTGACCTTCAAATCCAGGCATGCAGCTACATGCGTAGAAACCTATTCCATCCCGACAGGTTCCTCCATTCTTACAAGGGCTCGACAAACACTCGTCTACGTCTTCCTGACAGTTTTCTCCTGTGAATCCTCGTGGACAGGAGCAGCTGTAGGAGGCCACGCCGTCGATGCACCTGCCTCCGTTGGTGCAGGGGTTTGGGTCGCAGTCGTCAACGTCAATCTCACAGTTATCACCATGGAAACCAGGTGTGCAGGTGCAGAAGTAGGAGCTGATCCCGTCAGTACAGGTGCCTCCGTTGTAGCAGGGGGACGACACACACTCATCCACATCTAAGAAACAGAACATACTTTTTGTCAACAGTTTGCATTTGCTAGTAAACCTTAGCATCACTAGGCATGGAGAAATGTTTTGGCATGATGTTATATTCCAATGTTTGAATAGATATAAGCCAAAATCAGGAATAATTCCCTAGCCAGATTTGCTTACTAGTAAAGCATTGTCTGTTAATTAAGACAATTTTAAGCCTTCTTTAATACCTGTGTGGTTATAATCATCATGACAATACACATGTTGGTCTTACCTATTTCACAGTGTTCTCCGTCAAACCCAGCTGCACAGTCACAGGTGTAATTGTCCACTCCATCCACACAGGTGGCTCTGTTCATACATGGGTTAGGGCTACAGTCATCAATATTGTTTTCACAGTCTTCACCATTAAAACCCACTGGACATGTACAAGTATAACCAGCCAGGCCATCTGTGCATGTGCCGCCATTTTGACACGGATTTGATAGACATTCGTTGATTTCGATTCCGCAGTGAGTTCCCTCATAACCATCAGGACAGAGGCAAACGTAACCATTCACTCTGTCCACGCATGTTCCACCGTGTTGACAGGGACTTGAAAGGCACTCGTCAATGTCTGTTTCACAGTGTGGCCCTTGGAAGCCAGGAACACAGGAGCATGTGTAAGAGTTGATCTGGTCTGTGCATGTACCATTGTTTCTACATGGACTGGATTTGCACTCGTTGATTTCATATTGACACGTCTCTCCTTCATAACCTGCAAGACACTGGCATCTGAAGGAGTTCACGTCATCAACACAGGATCCGCCATTTTCACACGGCACAGAAAGACACTCATCTATATCATTCTGGCAGGTGTTTCCATCATACCCAGGTGCACAGGCGCATGTGTACATGTTGATTCCGTCTTCACATGTACTGCCGTGCTTGCAAGGTGCGGAGCTGCACTCATCAATGTCAACTGAGCAGGTGTCACCTGTAAAGCCAGCTGTGCAGATGCACCTGAAGCTGTTGACTCCATCCATACAGGTTCCTCCGTGATCACATGGACTTTCGATACAGTCATTGATGTCAAGTTCACAATTGTTTCCCTCAAACCCCGGTGGACACAAACATTGGTAGGGTCCGATGGCGTCCTCACAGCTACCATTGTTTATGCAGGGATTCTGTGCGCAATCATTGATATTTGTTTGACATAGTTCTCCTCCAAAACCCTGCGGACAGGCACAAGTGAAGAGGTTTACCTTATCAAGGCAGCTCCCACTATTTAAACAGGGGCTCGATTCACATTCATCTATGTCTATTTCACACCTGAGACCAGTTAAGCCAGGTGGGCAGCTACAGGTGAAACCGTTCACCTGGTCCGTACAGGTGCCACCGTGATGGCAAGGTGATGACAAACATTCGTCTACCTCAGTTTCACAGTCCTGTCCTTCGTAACCAGCAGGACAGTCACATGAGTAATGATTCAGTCCTTCTGTACATGTGCCACCGTTTAGACAGGGACTGGACAGGCACTCATCTATATCTGAAATAAGAACATAGAAAATAGTTGGCTCATCAGTTGGCTCAGTTTTGACAAAGCTGCAACACAAGCTTCCCATTGCATGAAAAGGTAATATTGAGTATTCTTCAAATAACTACCAAGAAAGCATCTATATTTTACCTTCTTCCTGCTACCTAACGCTATAACCAATAGAGAATTGGCAGCCAAACAGCTACTTCAGTGTTCTAAAGGTTAAAAACAAATTATAGAACCTTGTAAAGCCCCTGAAAGTCCATGACAACTTTTAGTACAGAATAAATCTATGCAAGTTTACACTGTCTCTATTTCCACACACCTGTTTGACAGTTGTCCCCTCCATATCCAGGTGGACAGGTGCAGCTGTAGGAGTTGATGTCATCTACGCAGGTGCCGTCATTTTCACATGGTGAGGACTCACACTCATCTATGTCTGGTCATGGGGGAAACATATTAATTCAGAAAAACGTAAGTAGGAGTTGACTGAGAAATGTTTTGACAGACCAATCATTATGGATCTTACAGCTTGCCTCTATGCAGGTTGATCAGTTAAGTGTTTTTGCTAAGTACTATATAGCATGCAATGTCCATGTACAATGAAAGCCCCAGGCATAGTATATTGTTGTACTGTTGTACATTGCATGCATAAATAAATTTGCATGTTTTTCTCAAAATCTCATATTGCTGATATAAGGCTTGTCTGCATATCTTGAGTTATGTTAGGAAGGAAAACGTAGTAGTTACATGTACCTTCTTGACAGTCCATCCCTGCCCACCCTGGTGCACATGGTCCCGGGCATGTCCCAGTCCTGACATCACAGGCTGAGTCTCCCTCACAGTGGCAAACTCTGGTGCAGTTAGCTCCAAACCTGCCCACTCTGCACTCCTCCTGACAACCCTCTCCTGTCCAACCAAGGCCACATCCCCCTTCGCACTCCCCGGTTATAACGTCACAGCCTCCTCCGTTCAGACAGTGGCAGTCCAAACCACAGTCTGGCCCAAACTCTCCTGTATCACACCCCTGCTGACAGGATGGACCCTTCCAGCCTGCACCACAGCCCTGAGAACAGTTCCCGTAGAACCTGTCACACTCTTCCTCTCCGTAACAGTGGCAGGTTAGGCTACAGTTGGGGCCGAACGTTCCAACAGGACAAGCTTCCTGACACGATGTACCCATCCAACCTGCTGCACAACCCTTAAAACATTCTCCTGTCTGTATGTTGCATGGCTCATCTATGACACAGTGGCAGGACCCTTCACAGTCAGACCCGTAGGTACCGTTAACACATACTTCCTGACACGTATCCCCCTTCCATCCAGGTTCACAGTTGACTGAGCATTCTCCTGTTACGTGGTTGCAGGGCTCCATACAGTTACAGGACAGGGAACACTGTTCTCCAAATGTGCCGTCCTCACACTTTTGTTGACATGAGTCGCCATGCCAACCGTCGGGACAGCCGCTTGCACAGTTCCCGGTGAAGGGGTCACAGGGTTCCAAGTCTCTGCAGTTGCACTGTTGGGTACACCCTGCACCGTATGTCCCCGGCAAACAGGCTGAATCAAACATCACATAATACATGTATAGCAATATATGATTATAAGGAGCAACTGTGTTGCTTTTATGTACAATGCATCTACATGGGAATGTTCTGACAGCAGTGAGGAAAGCCAATACATTTGGGCTCTTCCGACAAATGTTTATCTGATTCAAAGTTCTGAATAGTACTATTACTTGCCTTCAATTTGAAATGATTGTAGCTAGTACCATTGACCATAATGATTAAATTTGGAGGTTTATGACAAAGCAGCGGCATGCTTGCTTTAGACACTTGACTTGACAATGAAAATAATCAAGCTAAAAATGAAATAAAAATGAAGCTAGTCATTGAAAACCAACTATTCTAACCTTTAAGATAAAGGTTTTGGAATGTAAGCCTAATACTTGTTACTCACCCAATACACATGTTTCTGTTTCATAGGATACAGTAGCATGGGTACCATCCGGATTTTCACTCCGCAACGCTCGAAAAAATCATTTTTTTTTAGCGTTGCGGAGCAAAAATCCGGATGGTACCCAGACTAAGGATACAGCATTACATACTTTGGTCACATTGGTGTCCGCGTAGCCCAGTAGCACAGGAGCAGCCGTAGGGATCAGGTACACACAGCAGGAGCCCTGAACACTGGTCTGACTGGTCATCGTTAGAGTCACAGTGTTGGGTACAGTCCATACCAAACCTGTTCCCTCCACAACCTGCAATATTACCAGATATTACATGTAATCTCATTATTATGTGTATTGTACATTATACATAGAGTCAAAAAGTAACAATTTGCAGTACAAACTTAAGGTACAATCAGATTGTTGATAATACTGTATTTTTCATGCTTAGAGCAGGAAAGCTCAGGGGGATAATGACTTTTTCAGTTGTCTTGTTAGATGTGTCACTGAATTGAGATCAATTGAAATCAGAAACATTTTCTATCGAGGAACCTACTAGAAAAGTCGGCTAAATTTGAGAGGTGGCACCACAACAAATTTCAGTAGCATTTTGAAAAGTATGATAAGGCCATGTTGATTTGATTATATGGATGACATCCGCGCGCGCATGAATTTTCGGCCGTTTCCAAAAAAAAAAAAGTTTTCAACCATACTGTAAATCGTACAAAACAGTTGCAAAATGAGCAAAAATAAAGTTACAAAAAAAATTAATAAAAACTATACCAATGTCGTAGAATGCCAAAATCAAACGAAAAAAGACGAAATTGTAAAGAAATGAACTTGAAGATTAGATTATTCGCCAAACCATATTCTGTGCCATTTGCTCAACCCTCAAGACCACATAGATTTCATAATGAAAAGAACTTTTTTTTTTTGAAAAACGTTTTTTTATTCGCACGCGCGCATCAGTTTTGGGGCTCCGGGAGGATGTCATCCATATAATCAAATCAACATGGCCTAATTTTAAACAATGAAAAAATACATTTTTACAAAATTTTGATAGTTCAATATTGAACACTCAAAACAGGTGACTCACTTTTTTCACAAGAAGTCCCACTGAACCCTGGTGGGCAGACACATTCTCCTGACCCGTGGAAACACTGGCCACCGTTATAACACTCTGGACATTCAAACTCACAACTGTCACCCCACAGGCCGGCCGGACAGCCTGATTGAATAAGGAACACATTTGAAATGAATGTGCCAGTGTTACCCAGAAAAGTTAATTGTTCTGACTCTGTAAGAGACAACACCTACCAATTTCAAACAGACAATATCAGGTACACATGTAGTTCAGTACAAATGTATATATTAGCTGATGGGTACTATAGCTGACTATGATGCTTACACTATCATACATGTTGCACCTTATCAAAAGACTTTCATGCACTTTAATAGAATCAGCTTTCTCTGTCTGAACTTAAAATAGTGCAGTCTTTGTGGAAGGGTTTTGAAACAGATTCAGATATGCTGATTTTCAATAATACATGTACAATAAGTAAACAAGTACAATAATACAATAAGTGTCTTACCTCTTACAATTAACCTCATCATTGCTTGGTTCTTATTATCACTTGTTCTCTGCCCCTCATAGAAGCACTCGTACAGCCCTGCATCTTCTGGCTGTACATTCTCTATGTGCAGTTGAAAGCCAGTGGCTTGTATCTCCTCTCCATTGTGCATCCACTTCACAGCACCTCCAGACATGGTTGTGGGTGTTACCGTTAGTGTGGCTGATTCTCCTACTGATACAGTCTGGGAATATTCCTCTGGCGAAAGATCCACTTGAAACAGAAGTAAAATTTCTTTCAGACGAATTGCCATGATCATTGCCCTTTGCTACTAACAATTATGCTTACTTTGTTGTCCTTTTTCTAGCAGATAATCCCAATCTTTGCTCACCACATCATTTTACCAAGAAGATATTGCTTTAAGCCTTTTGTAGCTACTGATATGTGCCACCAAACTTTCACAGTAAAATGCACAGCATGTAATTGCATTCTTGACATGTGTCAAGTTAAACATGTAACGTTACATGTAGCAAGCTTTTCCTAGTTCACTAATACATGTACCTTGATGGACCATTACTGCAATTAAAAAAAAAACTCCTGATGAAACTAAAGCTTCCACTTTGAGAACCAAAAATGAAAAAGAAGACTTCATATCTTACCTCCCTCCTTTACCCTGACAGTTGTTACTCTTGTCAGGATGCCCTTCAGTGACTGTGCCTCACAGTAGAATGCCCCGAGGGCAGCTTCCCCTGCCATAGGCAGGAAACTGACCATCCTTCCCGGCCAGGGTTCCGGCAGAATCCTTGCTACAATCCTCCAGATGGTGAAGGTTGTTCCTGTCCCAGTGTCTTTAGCAACCCCGAAGGGAAAAGACCCCATCCCCATGGCCGTTACACACTTGATGTTGGGAAATCCTGGAGATGCTGATGAGTACAGTGGTGAAGTCACAATGGTCACATCAGACAGGCTCTCTGGAAAGTAGATCAAAGTGTGAGCTTTAGATTCTGAAGACAGTTGGCATTGAGAAGGCCACAATCCCCAGATGGTAGGTGTTAGTCAACCACTACTTCAGCACCAAGGACATGACCCTGGTACTACACTAAAGGGAAACCTTGGCCATTTGCAGTATACTAAGTCCTCAGTGCTCACAGTGATGTGCTTTTGGTCTTTTGTTAGAGGTTAACTATTGACTTCTGCATCTGAACTGGTCAGCTTTAAAGAATTGAAGTGTTAAATCAATGCAGGGAAGGGAGATGTGTAGTGAATACTGTATTCAATTTTAATTATGAACAGCTAACTCATGGTGATGGGATGGTTCTTTACTAGAGTGAGAGGGCAAGCTCCCTCTACATCCCTAGGCTTTCTGTACTGTAATCAAGGTTTCTTTATATCAATTTTGATGGGTTTCTGACAGACATAGACCTACTTTTCCGTGTGCAGTTAGTCCCAAACCACTCGGCGGTACACTGGCAGTCTTGTGTGGGTCCGTTGATTCTGTCACACCCGTCCTCAGGGTTCATACAGTTACAGAAGAATGTACAGTTGGGGCCGTACTGGTTCAGCGGACAAACTGGAGTAAAAACATCAGGATATCAAAATGTAGCACATTCTAAGTACATGTATATCTTCCTACATCTTTTGTCTAAATATATCCCTATAGCCTTTACCAAGCTTCAGAGGTGACTGGAAAAAGTAGAAATTGGCCAGATAGACAGATAACATAGCAGGGGAGTCTGCTACAGGAATACAGCTTGCAGACTAACTCTTGGCATTGAAATGTCTATTTGGCCAATTTCTACTTTTTCCAGCTGCCTCTGAAGCCTGGCAGAGGTTACCGTACTCCTATAGCAGACTAAGTCCGTCCCTGGCATGTTATCTGTCTCTTTGGCAGATTTCTACTTTTTCCAGCCCCTTTCCAGCCACCTCTGAAGCCTGGTAGAGGCTACTATTCATAGCATCTCGCTTACCACAACATTTTGCTACCCATAGGTTCTACTGATTTGTTTATTTCTGTTCAAAGCAGATGTTGGAGGTATACCTACCCTGATTACAGGCATCCCCAGTGTAGCCACTAGCACAGCCAGATGGGCAGTATCCTGTTAACCTCTCACACGCTCCACTGTTCATACAGTAGCAGCTCTGGTTACAGTAGTGCCCAAACCATCCAGCAGGACAAGCTGTAACAACAACAACAAAAAATACTAGTATTGCATTCCTTTTCCTCCGCTTTGAATGGTCGAGTAGCAAGGCTAGTGTATAGGAGATCGAGAAGTTAGATCCCTTGCATTTGGGACTGGACGTTGTGTCATTGGGAAAGACACTTAACACAACTGTCTTCACTCCACACAAGTCTAAAATGGGTACCTGGCTTTGGTTGGGGAGGTAAAAGGCAGTGGAAGGAGAGGGATAGGCTCCACCTTCCAATACCGTGCCCTAGACATGGTGAATTAACAACCCAATGCCCCAGCAGCCTGAAAAAAGCTACTGGACTACCTTAAACCTTTCTCCACAAAAAGTTTAACATGTCTGACAAAGAAATTATCCTATTGTTAACTTTCTACATGACATGATGTTTAAGAGAACACCAGGAGATAAAAGAATGTATTTACATTCTGGCAAGGTGGCGACTTGGGTCTGGGCACTGTAAGGTCCCGCTCCTACAGATGTAGAAGCTCGTACTCGAATCATGTACAACCTGGGGTAAAATATACATTTTAGTGTCAATTTTACAGACACAAATTTAAAACAAAAGTATGCACTAAAAACAAATGACTTCAAGCAATGTCTCTGTTTCGCTAATTATTAATTTCACAGGTGTTCATGGCATTAGTGATGAAGCAATGTGATTGGTTACCTGTCAGGACGAAGCCCCCTGAATGTTGCTCCAGTAGACGTGACTGTTCCTGTGGTTCTGGACTCTCTCGTTGCTGCCTCAACCTCGTCAAAGATGTAATCGTATCGTAGGATGACGCCGTTTCTCACGTCACAAGATGGCGGGTCCCATAAAAATGTCAGTTCTTCCATGTCTACTTCAGTCGCATGTATGTTTGAGGGAGAACCACTTGGTACTGTTGGAAGGCAGGAACGCATGCAATTTAAACATCTAGACAGATTGCTAGTATTGGACTCAAATTCGAAAATATCATGTCAATGTTTAATGACAACATGGGAAGCTCTTGATAAATAGAATTGAATGACTGACAAAAAAATGAAAAATAAAAAATACACTATTTCAAGCAAAAATGTATCCAAATTACAAACTTGTTGGTGATGCATGTACTGCTATTTCAGATGCATAGTAATGTTACGTATGGAAAGAAAGGGTGGTTTTTAATGCCTGTTAATTTAAAACAGCTTGAATATGAGAAATGCTGTCACCTGCTTCTTGTGTTGTGGCTGTGGACACCTTTGCATTGCCAACACCAGCACTGGTTTTTGCACTGACCGATATCTCGTATGTTGAGTACGGAAACATCTCTGTTATGATGTAGTTTGTTGTCTGTCGCAAAACAGATATGACGGTTTTGGTGTCAAAAATCGGGATACACTGTCCCCTGGATGTCAGGTTGTACGACAGGTCATAACCTTGGAGAATCCCGTTTGTTCGAATCGGCGCGTCCCAAGAAACACCGACTATGGTCGGGGAAAGGACAGACGTGGTTAGGCTCCGAACTTCCTCTGGAACTGAAAAGGCACCAAGAGTTAGGTACCTAGAGAGACAATTAATTCTGAACTGAACCATGCACAAACCAGCACCAAGAGACCACGTCTGGCGAGATATTAGATATTAAGGACAACAACAACAAAACTGAAAATCATAACAAGAATGGTGTAAACTTGGAAAGTATAGCTTCACTCTGCCTGGATAGTACTAGTCATGAAAGGCAATGAACTATGGATATTGGATAGACTGGCGTAGGCTATGAGAGGCGTAGAAAGCTGTAGACAACATTCCAAGACAAAAAGAAGCCCCCCCCCCAAAAAAATAGTGTGTTGTGATAGTTTTCCAACCAGTAAAAGTATCTCACCATCTTCTGGAGTTTTGAAGCTCAGGATGGGTGTTTCTGGGCTGGCTCCGATCTCATTCAGCAGCTCCATCTTGACGTTATAAGTGCTGAACGGGGCCAGGTTGGACAGTGTGTGGTTTCTGTCCGAGGAGTCCACATACTTCACCGTGTAGTCAAAATCTCCAGGCGATTTCCAGTACAACTGAAATCCTGTAGGAAAGAATTCAGACTTCATGAAATTCTCCTCGGAACATATTTGAGGTTCTTGCCCCTGCATCGGGGCCGCTCAGTGCAGGTACTCGCAAGGAGACGGCTTCAAACCCGCGTGGCGGGTGTTAGGGACCCCCCGTTTCAGCACCAAGGACATCGCCCGTTACTACACAAACTAATGCTAACCCTCGGCCGCTTGCGTTATACTTTGTGTTTGTATTTGCTGTTCTTCTTTCGGTCTCTGTTAGAGATTTACAGACCGAAAATGGATTTTGTTTACGGTGGAAAAAAACTGCCCGAGAATATCGTCTTTCTTTACCGAGGTTCGCCAAATGATAAAGTACTAGTAGTACGATGTGCGTTTCCTCACGGCACGCGGAGTTACTATGTTGTACGTACGTTACGCTCAATTGACACGGTCGTGCATTTCTTTATGGCAATCTCATTTACCCGTGATTTCTCTGCAGCGGACAGTCCTAGGGTCGGGTGCGTCCCACATTACAACAGCGTACCGCGCACCCACACTGCCGAGACGCAGGTTCACTGGAGCTTCAGTAGGCCCTGAAGAAAACAGATGTACAAAAATTAAAAGTTCAAATACCCATACGGCAAATTGTACGTAAATCTGATGAATACAAATAGTGAAAGTTTACATCAATACAAAGTTACATAGAAACAGTATATTTACAAAAGCAATAAAGGGTAGCATACCAAGGCACTTTGTTGTGACAGTTGCAGTAGGACCGTTAGGCCCCCCTCCCCCTTCCCCTGTCCGGAAGGTTTGTACAGATATATCGTATGTTGTGTATGGTGTTAGTCCAGCGATGGTTTGGTAGTACACCGCTGATAAACCATCTTCTTGAGTCGTAGGGAGTGAGTTCCAGTTTTCGTCCGTCAGTTCTCTATATTTCACAGTGTAGGATACAACAGGACCCTCTCCTAGGTCAACGTCGGGAGTCCATTGGTCAAATGTTGCGGTGAGTCGTGTCGGTTCAATGTCACGTTCAAGGACACTTGGCGGTTTCACAAGCAGTGGCAGTTCTGAAAATTAAATGAAAGATCTAATTCATGAAACTAATTTTCAGCCGATTGAAGTAAATCGATAAAGTTGCAGTGTTCCAAAGTCCTCTAGTTGATATACAAATCAAGACGTTATTTTGAAAATTACCATAAAGAAGAGGATCAGCAGTTTTCTCGTCAGATCCAGCTAGAGTGTTCACGATGCATGTCAGGACGTCTCCGTGTCGGATCGAATTCACGCTGAATCGGGCCGACCTCCCTCTTCCCATGGAAAAGGAAGCTATGATGAGGAGAGACGATGAAAGATAGGTTAAAATACATCAATTTTCTTCCCACTCTGTTTACCTATCGTAGACTGTAAACAAAATTTCAATTCAAGTTTTCGATAAAAGTTTGTAGTAAAAGCTAAAGACGTAAGAATACTTGTCGGTTGAAGTAATGCCCCATCTATCAGCTGTAACGTCATTTCCGTTCCGATAGGAGCAGGGTTTCCGGTCGCGGTGCAAAAGACGGTCGTTGGTTGACCTGGGTTGACCTTCACATTTGAAAGGGCGGTGATGTTTGGTGGCACCTCTGAGAAAAAAAAAAAAACTTCAAATTCATCCACTTGTGATTATGTAACACCAATCATAGTATTAATCAGTTTTAGGTAGATCAAGAACAGATAGGGAATCAAGCATCAACTCACTCAGTTGAAGACATCTGTTCCCAAAGTACTGGTCGTTGCATTCGCACTCTTCCGTCGGTCCAGTGAACCTGTTACAGTGGACAGTGTTGTCCAGACAGTGGCACTGCTCGCTACAGTCCGGTCCATACCACCCGACATCGCACTCTGAAAATTGTAGCAAATTTCTTATTTAGAAATAGGAGAAAAACAAGGGTTAGCTCTGTTTTTCGTTCTATTCATCGTCAGAAAATATGTTGCAAGTATTGTATACTCTTCCTTGATATCAAATATTCAATGTTTTACGATTCGTGGAAATTTAGGTGGTAAGAATGTAAAATCCTAGTTAAGTGAGAAACTTGGCAAGCAAAATGACTTAAGCGTGTCTGAAAAAAAAGCTGTTAAGTTTTTCGCTGAAGCAGGATACCTTGTTGACAGTCTGCCGCGGTCCATCCGGCTGCGCATCCCACTGCACAGGAGCCGTTGAATCGGTCGCACGCCTCCCCGCCAAGACAGTGGCAAGTCAGCTCACAGAACACGCCAAAGGTGCCCTTGCTACAATCTTTGAAAAATGATAACGGTTTCAAACTCTTGGCTTGTCAAATCTTCATAAAATCATTTGTGAAAGAATCGGCCACATATTGTAAATTTTCACGATCAGAGAGAGAGAGAGAGAAAATGCTTACTCATCGTTAGAGTGGAGACGTTAACTTTCGGCTGTACGGGCCAGGTCCGACTTCTGTGTACGCCCTGACTCTGACGCCACACCAGGTACTCGGTCTCAGGCCTGAGACGCTCATCCGCGTGTTGCTAGTCATCACATCTGGGACTTCGTTCCCGTTCCCAGAGTCTAGTGGTACCACGGAGACGCCATATTGGGTGATGACGCCGTTCGACTCAGGACAGGCGGGTGGTAACCAGGAGACGAGAACACTGGTGATGAGGACATCTTCGATCGTGACGTTGACTGGAGGACCACTTGGTGCTAAAGGCGAATAAGAAAGTTTAGTTTCAAGGCGTGTACACGTTTCTTAAGATCAAGGGTATCTTTAAGTTATGAAGTCAAGAAAAGACAGAGGCTAACGTTAAGTAGGGATAATGTAACAGAGGGACGCCACCGACAGAAAAATGCCACGTACTTGTTGTTAACGTGGTGACAGTAGTGGACACCTCAGGGCCCGGGCCTACCAGGGTCCGTGCGCTCAGCGAGATCTGGTATGTTGAGTACGGCTGCAGCCCGCTTAGTGTGTGTGAGGTCCGGGAGAGCAGGGTCTGGAAATGATCAACAATATAAACACAGACTGATAATTAAGAATGATGGTTTTCAAAGCAACGAGAAAATGAACATGTTCATTTCTTCAGCTGAAAGCACTTAACTTGCCCGTAGTAGATTTTACGGATATACAGTACTTGATTAGTAGTGATGTCATCTGTCCTTGGTGCTGAAGTGTACACACGTCCTTACTAAACAGTTCGTCTGGACACTTGATGACACTTTTAAAATCTTTACTCTATCATTTTCACATAAAATTTTCAAGTTAGAACCTTCCAAGTCTCAGTTTACCTTAGAGCTTGCCACGGCCACCTCAGTGCCTGGACACTGGCTGTCAGACAACAGACGATAGGTCAGCACGTGTGCGAGTATTCTGCCGTTCTTGTTTACGGGCGCAGACCAACTGATCTGTACGGAGCTTGACGAAATCGGCTCGGTGGCGAGGTCTGATACCGGGCCGGGAACTGTGGGAGAAAAAACGCAATATTCAGGCTCTTGATGGTTTCGTGCTGCTACATTGTTAAATGTTTGAACAGTATTGTACTGGCGAGAAAGTAATTTTTTTATATACCAACATATAACCACAAGACGTGGCGACGGCACACTTACGTTTTTCAACTTATATTAATGCCGCCACCAACACAGGAGACAATACAATACTCATTTTCACCTGAGCTAAGTGAGGAAAGTCGTGTAAACTGCATTTTCTAACGGCACAAGGTTGGTGGCATGTCAGGACTCGAACCCGGGACCTCTTGGTTCCGAGTCGAGCATTCTGCCGCTACCCCACACGACCCCACGAGAAAGTAATTCCTACTGCTAATTGCTTGTTTTAATTCTAGTTATGCTTGCGAATTTCTCTTTCATCAACTTACCGTCTTCCTGTGTCCTCACGGTAAACACATCGCTAAAAGAGCTGGTGCCAACTGAGTTGACAAGTGACAGCTTGACGTCATAGCTTGTGTAGGGCTGTAGACCAATCAGAACGCTTTCTCTCTCTGTCCCGTTCACTTCCGTCGCGGTGAACTGTTCGTCTCCGGACATTTTGTACAGCAGCTGGAAGCTTGTAACTTCCTTACAGCGGATGGTATCGGATGGAGGGAGCTGAAAGTAGATTAAGAATATGCATCTCAGTGACTGACACCTTATTCTCTGCTTGTTAACTTCATAGAAAATTGCAGCAACTTTTATGATAATATGTTAAAAAGATATCAATTTGCCTTGATTATACATGTATTATGATTCAGCACTGTACGCAGCTATGCTATTATGTTTGAAGTAACGATATGTACCTGCCACGATACAGTAGTTTGTCGTGCTTCAGTATTGCTGAACCTGATATCTTCTGGAGGCTGTGTTGGCGCTATAGGGGTGAAAAGAGAGAAAATGAGTGTAACGTGCGGCTGCGTTATACTTTACAAAGGAGTCAAAGAATCAGAAAAAAATGTCAATTTTAGTAAACATCTAATTCAAATATTGTCATAAACGTTACATTTTGTGCTGTTTCTTATTCAAATGATTATAGTTACAGTACTAACCCATGCACTTGGTCTCGACGGTAAGAGCTGGTCCCAAAGGACCACCGCCATTATTGCCTTCACGGAAAGTCTGCACGCTAAAATCGTACTCTGTAGAGAAGGCCAGCCTCATCACCATTCTGGTGTACGTCGCTCTTGATTGGTCTGCTGGAGTCTCGTCGCCGTATGGCTGCCAATCAGAGTCCTCAGACTTTTTGAAATGAAGTTGGTACGACGTGATTGGTCCCTCACCGACGTCTTCGGTCTCATTCCACGCTGCCCAGTCGACGAGGACGAGCGTAGGGTGGATGTTGATTGGTTGGACCACTGGTGGCTTGGTTAAACTGGGCAGTTCTGGGAGTCAAACAAGATAATTGGCACCGTGTTGCTTCCTATGGTCTGTTCCACGACATACAACTTTACAAAGTTCTAGTTGCCGTAAAAGACGTCTTAGAATAAAGCACGGTTTTATGATTTACCACAAGGATGCATAGTAGGACCACCACTATATATCTGATGTAAACCTACCGTAAAAGGTAAAGTCCACCCGTTGGAAGGTAGAGCCGGATGTTGTGGTTACTGCACAGTAGTATTCCGTGTCTTGGTCGGTTGAAGGAAGCCGGAAAGAATTGGTGGTGTAGTTTCCTCTGGGAAATCCAGCAAAGCGTGGATACACCTGGAGTAGATGTTAAGAAATGCATTCATTCAGCACCATACGAAATAAACACTTGGGACAACTTATACGAGAAATTATATGTGCATTATGGGCTTCAGTTTTGTTATATCACTTGTAATGAATTTATAGCGCTAAGGAAAAGTCTTGAGACGATAGCTACCTGTCCGTTTTGGTCTCGCAAGACTATGTCGTCTGCGGTCGGGAGCGGACTTCCCGCCGCCGAGCAGCTGAGGAACGTCGCCTCGCCCGGGTTCACCCGCACGTTTGTGATGTCAGTTATAAAAGGCGCTACTCCTGTTGGAAAGGGAAGACACGTTGGATATAGTATAGGTAGCTTCAATTTATCTATATGTTTGTTAATCTGTATTATATCCTAGACCCATCATACGGATTGAAATATGTTATTGAATGATACGATAGACGCATTTTTATAAGATACCTTCAAACGATACAAAAAGTATTTAGAGTCTGATATGCAAGGCTTAGGTGTCTCGGTAATATGTACGAACTTTCCCAGGCTCAAGTGAGAGGAAATGATTTTGGTCGGATAGGAAGTTGTCGTTGTGGCCCTTCGTAAAAATACCCGGCTGTCGTCGCGTGCCAGTGAAACCTTTGCAGATGTGTGTTTTAAAGGTTAATTAATACAAATACAGATTCTTCTTACTTTCTTCCATACAGTCTTCTCCAAAGTGATAGTCGTCACACTGACAGTCGGGCGTTGGCCCCGTTGCTAGGTTACAGTGATTGACGTTGTCCTGACAGTAACATCTGCCCTCGCATCCTGAGCCCCACTCTCCTGTCGCACAGGCTAAAAAAATCAACAACAAAACAGTTTAAAAGTTGAAGAAAACTGTGACTCAAAAAGTATTTTCTCTCTAATACGGGAACAACATATTTCAATGCCTTATCAAGAAAAAAAATTCGCTTTCTGAAAGCAAGCTAGGTGCGTCTTTGTAACGGTTACCGCATAATTCTCACAAGTTGAACTGTAGTAGAAATACTGAAAAACTGTAACAAAGACAGGTAATCATTCATTCATTCATACTGAATACTCCATATAATTGACAGTTGCTTACCGTCTTGACACCCGTCCCCTTTCCACCCCGCCCTACATCCGTTTGGACACGTCCCATTCACAACATCGCAAACTTCCCCGTCCAAACAGCGGCAGAACGACATGCAGTTCGATCCAAATCTTCCAGGGGGACAAGCTGAAAGAAAGAAGGAAACAATTTGTTCTGTCAAATAGAACAAAATAATGAAATGTATTAATACATCTCAATGAAATTATATTCTTAGCTTGTAAGAGATGGGGGGCGCCACAGACTTTCTGCGGCTTATCATCCCGGCTCACCAAGTCACATGTTCTATTTGCATAAATTGTTACCACAGAAGTGGTGGATTGCTAATTTCTTGACAAATACTTCTTCCTTTAACTATCTCTACTGCTTAAACTTGTTGATATCAGGACAGATAGAATGGCAAAGGAAGAGGGAGCTAGTATAGATGGGAGCTAGCATATGTAAGACGAAGGAAAGACTGACGTGTCCCGCACGTGACGCCTCTCCATCCCGGTAGACAGGCTGAGTTACAGGTACCCGTGATCTTGTCGCACGGTTCCACACAGTGGCACTCTTCTTCACACCTGTCCCCGTATGTGCCATCATCACATGCTGTAGAGAGATAGGGAAAGAAAAAAATCATACATCGATCCTGCTTTTTGGCGTATCGTATTACCTGGATGTCTAACCTTCATCGACGTATCGATCCTAAAAGTTTGTCAACAGTCACAAATCCTTTAGCGTTGGTAGAAGAATGCTGTTTCTACGTTTAAAATGCGGCTCTCTCCCTCTCAATTATCTTAATAAAAGCACCATTTGTCGTATACACTACAAACAAACAAACAAACAAAAACACAAAATCAGCGGGCCTGGCATGGTAACAGCCTTCCTCGCTTCTACATTTAATTGTCATTGTTGTTAGAAAAAAAACCTTCTGATTGATATAAAAACTTAACTCACGTTTCTGGCAAGAGTTGCCTTGCCAGCCGGGCGGACAGCCGACCACGCAGAAGCCTGTCGTCCTGTCACACGGCACGGCGTCCCGACAGTTACACTGCTGCGTGCACCCCGCACCGAACGTACCCAGCCTGCACTCTACAGTTAAGGAACAAGGCAAAGGCAATATGTGAAATTTTCCCACACTCTTTGGTGTATAGGGGACACCCATCTCCGTCTATATAGCCTTTCATAGCTTTGCAACTACAGGGGCTTAGTTTTTCACTAACCTGTGGTCTCTTTTCAAGTTCCAAACTCTTTCCCATGTACTGAATGCTACGCATATGAAGTAGTAAGTGCAGTTTTTAACGTCTATGTTTGAATATCTACTTCACAAAACCTGTTTTTACGTACACCTTCAAGAATACGTAAAGGTTCCGTTTCTTCACTTGTGTGTACCTTTACACAAGCTTTAACGTGTGCGTAAAGACAGGGTTTTGTGCAGTGATGTACCTTGGTCGCAGTCGGGACCTTGATACCCGGCGATACAGGAGCAGCCGTAGGGATCGGGTAGACACAGCAGCCGGCCTGCGCAGTTCGGGTCGGCACACTCCCGGTTACACTCCTGGCCGAACACGCCGCTCGGACAAGCTTTAATACAAACAGTAAACAACGTTGTTAACATGTCAGTGGCATTTAGAGAATAGGTCCTGACACATATCTAGTCTAGTAGTGGGTGAAGCATGTCTTTTAGGCTAGACTTCTAGTAGAAGTTAAAGAGTGAGATCTGATTGTCTGGCTTTCTGACTGTCGCTTACCGCAAGGAACAGCTTTAAGGAAATGGGTCTATCAGAAAAAGCCATCTGCTTGTCCTCACCTACCTCTTTGGTGCTGAAGTATGGTGAAAGTAAGATGGGCTGTAGAAAGTTGTGTCTGGGGGAAGTTATGCATTATGAAATGTATGCCCTTGGTCCTGTCCTTGGTGCTGAAAGTATGGTGAGGATAAGATGGACTGTGGAAAGCTTAGTCTGAAGGTAGTTTTGTACAGCTTAAGGCTTTAATTTCTAACACTAATCATTGGTCTGCATGTTATGAAGTGTTGATTCTTACCCTCATCACAGTTGCCGCCCGTGAACCCGGGAGGACAGACGCACTCTCCCGTGTCAGGGTCACACACGCCGCCATTGTAACATCCGGGACATTCGTCCTGACAGCTCGGACCCCACAGGTCGGCAGGACATCCTACGAGGGAAGAAATAAACATGACAATAAGTAAGTATGAAATAGCAAGAATTTACGTAACGTGTGTAGGAAACTAGTTGAAATAGGCGTTTCTTAAGCCGGGACTGGGCAATTATGCTGGTTTTAAGCCATCAATATTCACTAAATCGCGATCCTCATATCTTTGCTACTGGTCATGATCAGGGATAGCTTTTAGACATTAATGAGTATCATTTTCCTAAGTACATTTATCATTATCTCATCATCATCATCATCATCATCATTCATCCTCCGTAGAGGTGGAGCATACAAAGTTAGTTCGCCACAACTGTCTGTCATACATCACTGAGAAAAGTTCATGTCCCTCCAAGCCAGTTTCAGTTTCAATAAGTTTCTTAACTGTTATGTTTGGGCGTCCAACTCTTCTCTTATCATTATCTAATTGTGGGAAACATGATAATGTTGCATATTTGCCAACGATTTTGACCATTTTAATCAAATTTCATGCCAATCATCAACCAATATGCCAGTTACTGAAGGAGACTTACTTCTGACTATCAATCTCATGACCCCCTGGTCCGCCGTCGTCGAAGTTCGGGTTCCCTCGTAGTAACACTCGTAAACACCTCCATCTAACGTGCTGACGCCTCTGATTGGCAGACTGAGACCGGTTGCCATGGCGATGATGACGTTGTTGTGCCGCCATCTTATTGGTGCCATCATGCTGACTACAGACTGCATTTCTAATGTGACTGTTTCTCCGGCATTTACTGTTTTAGTAAAGACTACGGGCTTAATACTCGCTGGAGATGAACAGAAAGACAAATTAAAGAACTTCTTTGTTTTAGTACAGTGACTTTTTTATATAAAAGTATAGATTACATAAAACGCCGCTCCAGCAAAGTCTACTTTCATGGATTGAGATGTCAAGATCAAAACTATGATGCACACACAAAGTGTTTGAAGGAGATGCATTACTCTGTTACCTGTGGTTGACATCTTTATTGTAGTAACGTAGTACGTCTTTATACCACTCTGTACCGCACAGTGGAACGCCCCTATTCGGTCAAGGTTGGCGTTGGGTAGCAAGTTGACCTTCAAATCAAAGATAGAAAAGATAAGCCAATACATCGCTAGTCTTGTCATGTACATTAGCAAAAAAACTGGAAAGGTAACATTTGCAAAGTAAATGCATAATGTTTACCTTCGCATATAGTCTGCTATGTTAATTCTTACTCAAACACATTCATATATATGGTCAGACAGGAGTCTAAATCCCTCCTGCTATAAAATTGCAACATGATGTAAACCAACACCAGTTACCAGGGTGACAGACGTCTGCTTCAGGTTATTGATCTTATTCGTTTGGAGATGAAGAAGAGGAAACAGAGCAAAAACAATATGTTTTCCTTTCGGTAAACAGAACAAATGGTCGTAAAACCTCTTTTCCCGGCCAGGCCGCTGGTTGGCGAATGGTTCCTGCGAATCTCCACATGGTGAATGTGAGGCCACGCCCCGTGTTCTCCGCGATCCCGAACGGGAAGGACTCCAGCGGAAGTGACGTCACGCACTTCAGGTACGTGAACTGAAACTGGGACTGAGGAGGGACCCAGGGAAACTCGTTCACTAGTGTCACATCCGGCACTGCACCTGAAAATGATAACCTTACTGTCTTAAAATAATCCTTTAATAATGAAATTGTGTAAGTGGTCGCGTTAAAATACGTCTTAGCTACTAGAGAGCGTTACCGCTTTCTGTTGTACCATCTTCCTTCATGTTTGAGCAATGAAAATAATAATAAAAGAGTTTTGCGACCAAGACTAAAAGTATCCAACTTCATGTATCAATATTTTGTGAAGAGAGGTTTAAAATCACACTTCTCCGACCCTTAAGAAGAATATCGATAATTCACTTTTGAGTCGTTGGCAACATTTTCACGCGGGTCCAACAAGGGGCACTTAATATGTCCAGAACCGTACCTATCTAGTTCTATGCCAGAATGGGCCAGGATTAGGATCAGGCACAGTTCTGGATAGCCTCCGCGTATCCAAGAACGCAGATTTGCCCCAGGTACGGCTCTGGATACGCGTGGACTATCCAGAAACGTGTCTGATCTTGGAGAAAGCACGTTTCGGGCGCTGGCACGGTTCTGGATACAAGAAGAGCACTTCACACAGATTAACCTCTTAACGAGCTGGCAAACAGCGCACAAAGCGTGGAGAGGCCCGGCAGCCTCCCTGTCAAGAACCTCGTGACACCGAACACAACCCGGATTTCCTCTTACCCTTACCTAATATAATACTCAGCCAACACCGACGGATGGACGTGACAGCAGGAATATGTCAAATAACATCTATACTTCAGATCTTAGATTAAGAAGTCTTTAAATCACCAAGACGAAGAGCAAGTTTTGTCAGAAACCATTTTTTTTCATTTTGAAGACTTTGAGATGTGATTGCAGATTGTGTGATGACTTAATGAGGTCGATATTTAGTTATCATTTCCTGTCTCCGTTTGCAATTTTTGTCGTACATATGTAATAACTTGCAACTGCACAGATGGTAGATCGAATCTATTTAGTTTCTTCATACACGTTTAATACTTCATGTTCTGAAAACATAAACTGGTAACCGCTATTGTGAAAATTGCTTAATTTATGGAGGAAATGTCAAACAAATCACACACATTTCCCTACAATGTTGTATTGCGCGTTCTAAAGTTTGTTCAATTGAATAAGCCATTTTCCTTACCTGAACATTCCAATCTCATTATCAGCATAAAGACGAGGCAAAGTGTGACAGCATTCATGATGTGTTTCTCGCGTCCTTCTCTTGGCAAGTAGTTAGGAATGACACTAACGGAGAACGTCCCTAGAACTCTTCACATGCGTCGTAAGACAGGTTTACGACATTCTTGAGACAGTTCACAAGCCTTGCCCAAAGTTCGTCTGTCCTGTGTAGGAAAAAGTTGTCATAGATTCTTGTTGGCGGTTGGATGTCCATGTGTCACAGCCTCACTGAAAAAATCGTCCATTGTCTGTGACTGCGCCATGGTATGGCTCTTGACAATGCTTCTCCTCTCCAGGGTTTCGCAATAGACTCACGAAATAATAACTTCCAATTCCACTGTAATGACTGTCTGTATCCGTGAGAACACCAACAAAACTTCCACCCAGACTCTTATGACGTTTCAGTGACGCATGCACTTGCCGTCACACGCTTCGATGACCGAAAAACATGTTTTAAACCACACGTAACAAAACCCGTCTGTAACAGCAGAAGTTGCCACAAACGTTGCTAGTCGGGGTTACAGGTGGTGAGGAAAATCCGACCCAACAACCAGAAAGTCAAACGGATTTCTGGTCAGTCAAGAGCGGCTGTTCAACAACAACAGCGCTGCACGCTCGGGCGGCATGAATGCAGTTACTTGTTTCTGGTTCTTTTACCTCTGGGTAAACAAAACTGTTTGTGTGTTTCTTCTTGTTAAAACATTCCCAAATCTTGACTGTATTTAAAGAAATCGGAACACCACTGAGTCAGAAAAGGGATAGAAATAACTGGAAAAGGACGATGCTTCCGAGCACTAGGTACATTGGTTTCCTCCTTTTTCTCTTCTTTCGTTCCTTCAATCTCCATGACGTAGGTATCCCTGTGTAGCCTCTACCAGGCTTTGATAGACGGCTGGGAAGAGTAGAAATCGGTCAAATAGAGAGATAACATGCCAGGAGAGTTGGTCCGCTAGAGAGTACAGTTTGCCGGACCCCAGGTGCGGACCAACTCCCCTGGCATGTTATCTCTCTACTTGACCGATTTCTACTCTTTCCAGCCGTCTCCCGAAGCCCGGTAGAGGCTATTCCCTGTGCACCTGAGTACCCCCCGTTTTTGATAATCCCCTGTCCTATGTAACCAGCCTGTCGGCCTCTCTACTCAGGACTTATTTTTCCGGTACGTGACCCTGATTAGCGTGAAGCTGAAGTGGGTACAGAAGTGTGTGAAAGAGGGCGACCTTAGCGACTCATGTTTGTCACCATGAATGGACCACCAGGCGTCCTTGGTCAACTCTACTCCATCTATACCATACTTACACTCAGAGTTTTTGTTATTCATGCCATATCCATGCAAATAAACCAAAGCCAGCAACAAGCAAGGTCATGAAATATTAGGATACTTTTAATTCTCGTAAATGAATTAAGCTGGCTACTTGGAGTGGTCATAGTATTCGTAGGAATAACTTTTTTTAATGTGAACAAATGCAAAGTAGCGCCAGCGTAAAACTCAAGTGGTCCAGTATGAGGGGTTATATAATATATACTGTAAGTTAATATTACCTAGGTAGCCAAAGAACAACCCACCTACTCTACTCAACACCACCACCTCCTGTATAATACATTGGCTCATTCTTAATCTTAAAAGAAGCTTAAAGTTGACTATTTCGATATACAGTATAGTGTTTGTCAACTCTCTCTGCATCTTCAAGATACTTAACATCTCGGGTTGTCGGCGAGGTTCTCTATTTTCATTTTACAAACAGAAATACGGTAGTTTTGTCTTGTAAGGTGCACGGTGATGTCCATTCTCCAAGTCAAATCAAATTGGCCACCAGAAGGTTACCATTTGCCCCTTGAGCGGCGAATTTGATACCGTCTGGTCATTTTTATACTGTCTCACACTGTATTGCAGCCATCGAAAGATCTGCTTGGAGATTATTAGGTGATGACTAGAACACATGAGTGTCTGTGCTTGACACCTGTCCAGAAGGGGTGGCCGCAGAACAAACACTCGAGCGGCCAGAAGGATAGCTCTGCGGCCACATGTCAGCGTAATTACAGGGTCCACTGTTGACTGGACACTCCAGGAGGGCAGCTAGTCCGTTCGATCGCCGTCTTGAAGGACGCCTGCTATGTTATCTGTAAACACTCCGGACACACTTAGAGTGACCGATTGTTTTGACCGCCTTCCCTTTGCTTTTAAAGAAAAGTAACATCATGCAGCACTCAGGCACGCTCTCTATTACGAAACATGGTTACATACAATATTGCCGGAGGACGCTGCCTTTGCTTCTACAGATATACGCTAGTTCATATCGAGGGTATCATTTGCTCAGATTAAATGCAGTGCTTAACTATCAGAGTATTTCAAACCTATTTTCTTTACAATTACTCCAGTAAACTGGTACGTTCGCTTGGACGTACTCCAGAAAGTTTCATGTACGTCGTTCTTGTCTCTCTCTTACAATATAAAGCAGACATGGAAGGAACTTCCTGAAAAAGTGATTTTGAATTTGCTGCTTTACAGAATGTAAATGTACAGAGACGATGTGCGAGATTCTGCTGAAACCAGTCCTTTTCAAATGTATACTACTTCGGTCCATCGTCGTTCCGGAACAGTTCTTCTCAAAAGTGGCGTCGCCTCCAAGAAAGTCTCCGATGCCGGGTCTATTGTCTGTGCTCCCGTACTCCGACTCTCCCTGTAAGCCTGTGCAGTACGGCAGCACAGCCGCTTGGAGGCGCTGTACACTACGGCGAGCAGCAGGATCCCGATGAGCACGCCCCCTAGGAACACCCCGTAGAACTCCAGGAACCCTAGATCTTCCCACCACGCACGGCCCTCTACAGGAAGGAGAAAAAATCAAGATTACTACTAGCTAACTCAACCGCGACGGGGGCCGACATCGTCTACCAGACACCCTTGACCCAGTGTTGACGTCACACTTCAAAGAAGCCACAAGTGACAAGCCTCACTGGGTCAGTCTACTAAGGAAAACCAGATTCAAAATCTCTACTTGAAAGAACTTCTTTGTGTTGGATCAAAAGTTTTGACTTTAACATACGACAAGCTAACCTTTTTCCAGTTTGTCATGTTGTTTATTCTGAATATAAAAGTAGAAAAAGTCTAAAGACACAAACACAGATAGAGTTTGGGGACCACTCGTTTTAACCCTTATTTTAGGGGTAAGCCTAGAATATACTCACCGGTCTCTACCATGAAGTCGTAGTCATACCCGAAGTCCGCAGCAGGTGTGAAGAGATCCGCGGTGGTGTGGAGGGGCAGGAACGGAACCATGTAGGACCCCCGGTTGTGGCCGATACGGGCGCCTTCCGCGGGTAGCGCGCTTACGTTAGGTCTGAAAGGAAAGGAACAAACTCACAAATTCCGAAATGTAGCACAGAATGAAGAAATCCAAGCCTGGGACTATCCTACTTCTGTACCGGGATCCTGTATTCCCAGGATGGCACCCAGGCTAATGAAATCCAGCTGATACACAGGTCCTGCAGTACCATAGGAAAACACCAGGTGAACTTGAGTTTGACCTTCGTTTCTACAGACACTACTCACCTACCAAATCTATACAATGTTACAACAAAATGAATAAAACGGTGAAGTTTCGGCCTCCATCAGTTTCAAATGACCAGAACAAGCACGCATTACAGGCAAATTGACACGCTTCTTATCAGTAGTACCTGAATTTTCTCAGCCAGAGTTCGTAGATGCTATCCACAAAGGCGTGGTGCAGGAAGAAGACAGGATCGTTCGCGGAGGCGGCTGAGGCGGTGACGGTGCCGTTCAGCCACACGTGCACGGCCGCGTGCAGGTACCGGGCGTCAGAGGAGATACCTGTGAAATTGTATCGTAGAATATCGTGTAGGGTGTATGCATGTGAGGTCACAACAGTACTAGCCGCCGCCATGTTGGTGGAGTAGATGGATCCAAGATGGCGCAATCAGTCAGAAGTCACTCTCTCTTTGGATCTCTGGATAGCATTCAGCACCAAGGACAGATCCACACTATCTACTGTTACTTCGTATAGGGTGGCATCCATCTTTAGTTTACTAAGCTCTTGGGTCACACGGCTATATCTATAAGTACTAAGTACGATAATAACACAGAAACTGCAGTTAAATTTCATTATAGGAACGAAATATCATAAGAATAATGTTTTAAGAAGGGAAATGTAACGCTTGCCTTCTGGAGACGCAAATCCTTCAAGGGAGTTCCTGAAGCTGAAGTTCGCCGACCTGTCGTATGGAGGCGCCTCATACTCGTCCAGGTCTAAGGCGGCCTGGACCTCTTCCCAAGTGGGCAATGCCGACACCCTGTCGGATTTCCCAGCGTTTCTCTGGAGAGGGCCTTCCGGCGTTCCGTCACAAACGGTTCGGAGATTGTTATACTCGTCGCTGCGACTACAGATGACCTGTTCAGATACATCGCATTCATGTAAAACAACTGGTACATTTTAGTTTAAGAGAACTTTTGCCAAAAATATATCTCCTTTGGTCCATGTTCCTCCAAATCCTCAGCCTTGCACTGATTGAGGTCAAACTCACCTGCCAATTTGACAGGAACGACCCGCCGCTAAGCCTGCCGGTGCCATTTTGCTGACTTGCGCCCAAAAAGTCGTCTGTGCACATGTCACCTGGGTTATGAAATGTATAGAAATATATATGAAGCTCGTCATCAAATATATATAGGCCGTCAATCGTACGCAACGTTATATATCTTCAAAGTATGTTTAAAGTTAGCAGATAAAGTCTTTTTTGACGATTCCCTCCCCGTAAAAGATTCTGACGGAATTTAGTGACCGACAAGCTATTCTATATAGTCTATATTATATATAGCAAACAACTTCGTCCGTTAAATTTAATGTCCTGACTAAAAATTTTTACATGTACTTCTTTAATGATCTTTTTGACAGCCTAACACACAGAAGGTCCCTATGTTATTGTTAAAACCTCAAATAAAGCTCATGCAATCATAAAATCGAGGTTTTACAACAATGTGACTTCAAATTCTAAACACTGAAGTTCATGATCTAAACTTACCACAGTCAGCTAGATCGCGCCAGTCCCAGTATGGCAGAGCGAAGTTCTCATCACCAACAATTTTAGCCAGCTCTCGCTCCAACAGTAGAAGGTACAGACGATGCCATGGTAAGAAGCCCGGACCCTCGTGCGCGAAGTCTACGTTTTTAAACACCCCTCCTCCCGGTAGAAGCACATCCCTCACTACGTAGTAGTGCATCCAAACCAGAGCGTCGTACGTCGTGACGTTTGCGAAGGCCGGTTTGGTTCCGTTTGTGAGGACGTCGACGTAGGGCGTCACGGGGATGACCCAACGCTCGCTCACGGTGGTTTTGCTCTCGTCCAGCGCCCGCAGAAATCGGGTTCTCTCCCACCACGATAGGTCGTAGATGTTCCGACGGATTAAAACCTTTCGTTCGGTACAGTTGGGCCCTACAAAGCCGTACTTACACTCACTACAGTCGACGCCGTAAAAGTTGTCTCGACATTCACAAGTCCAGTTCCAGTACACAGTCGGCCATCGTTCCCGGTCGTCCGCCCCCACGTAGGGGTAGCTGGGGCTGTGGGGAGAGTCGTCCGGCTGAATCTGACGGCAGGTGCCGCGGCCCACAGCCTCCCCGCAAGGCAACCCTGTCCCGTCTGCCGCCGGCCACAGCGGGCAACACCTGCCGGTGGAGAGGCTGAGGTCGTCCGTACAGGCTCGGGGGAACTGCCCGTAACACACGACGAAAGAAAGTTGGAAGAAAACTATCCAAAACATGATGATTCCACTAAAATACCAAATCCTTTCCCGCTGTGGCGGTTATTCTGTCCGCATTTGGCGATAACTGCCCAGAAATCGAAAATTCCACCAGTCACAAGATAGCGATAATGATTCAAGTCGAGGACTAAGCCTTTGTTGTTAGTGAAAAGAACTGTTTGTATTAAGTGCAGAGAAGCGTGAAGTCCGCGTACTCTCATGACAAACACATGACGAGCATGTGAGTGTAAAGGCGCCTTAAGGCCTAAGACCTTTTTGAATGGAAGAATGAACAAGACTGTCCTTTTGCATGTTTATGTGTGGTCTTCCTTTAGTTATGGGCTTATTACTCCGTGAAGGAGGTCAGGACCTCCGGACGGAGTGTTGTGAACGGCTGATTTTTTATGTTCGCAGTCAAAACACTGGGTTCTCTTTGTGTAATCGGCACGCAATTTTATACGCCGTCTGCGGGCATGCCCGTGTTGATGCACGAATGTGTATTTTTGCCGTTGCTGCTTTCGCGGTCAATGTAATATTGCAGACGCACCCCTACAATTACGAGGCGAATTGGAATGGTCCAGAAAAACACGTTGTTTGGAATAGCAGTGGGGGTGGGGTGGGGTGGGGGGGTGGAACTTCATGCAGATACGGGGTGGTTTTGATAAGTGGTTCCAGATGTTTTTGCCCATGCTTAAGGGATGCCAAGTTTTTTGGAAGATGTTCGCAGCCAAAACGCATTCTTCCGTACGTCGCATTTCTGTGTAATTTCGCATGTGGCGTGGCATTATGTCCGGGATGATGCACGTCTTTTTATTTTTACCGTAGCTGTTTTGATATTGGAGTAAATGGTTATTTTCGAAACATCCCCATGTCCTTGAAATGTTGTCGCCCGTTTATGTGACCGGTAGTCATTATAAGTCGCGGTCAGGCTGATGGGGACGGAAATGTGGGGTGGTCAGAGGTCAACATTACGAAATGTAAATACCGATGACGTAATCCTATCGATTTCAAATTGGTCGGCTGTGGCGACCTAGTGGCGGCGTGTATTTAGTCACGTAGCAACTGGCCGGTCGTTCTAGCAACGAGCATGCTGGCCGCTTCTGTACACATGGCCAATATTTTTGGGTTGGGCCGCTCCATAGTGTTACAGCTCTTTGTAAACATGGACAATATTTTTGAGCAACCCATCAATGCGTTCTGCCTCGTGGTCGGATGTGGTCTGGGGCTGGTAAACCGCACATACTAGTAGATCGGGTAATTTTATGATTTGCTAGTTGTAAAGGCGTCTTGTACTATGAGCCGGTATATGAAGAAGTAGCCTGTGTTACACAATCATACTTTCGGTCGGATTGATGTGCAACTGTTACTAATTACAGGGACTGCGCTACTAGTGACGACCAGTCGCGCTGTCCTGATACACCGCGAATGTTGGGCAATATGCGAGTGGTTCCCTGTAGACAGTCCTGGGAGTCATTTTTTTCGCACATTTGCACATTCCAGGAGCCAAACCAAAATACGTTCATGAACCGAGTCCAAAAAACCGAAACGTGAAAATAGGATGATCGGACCTGATGTAAATTTCTCTTTCTGTAGATTGTACACACAATACACACATATTAAGATAATCTGGCCATGGCAGGTAAAAAAAAAAGTAACCCTGAATCATACTAGATTAGCGTAAATGCATGTTTATGCGTTCAAAACAAGAAAAGAAATTGTTTCCCGATATTAATCTCTTGAAACACGGCGCTGAATATTGACGCAAAAATATTTCGGGCATCGCGCGCCCTTCCCCGTTGTTTAGACTGTATGCAAATCCCGCGTCACGTGTCGGCATTTCGCATCTCTGATTGGTTGTTGCGTCTTAAGATGACTGAGCCGACGCGCGTTTAAACAATTTTTCTTTCTTCGATTTATCACACTTCACAGAGAATTGTCGCCAATGGCTTCTTGTTGATTTTGTGTCAAATTTATTGGACTTTGTTACCGTATTGTTATGACTTAGTCTGTATTTGTATATGTGACCCATGTCACACTAGCCTGGTAGCCATACCATCGGGAGCTCCCATGTATCTTCCCGGTATTGGCAGTACGTGTTGCTCGTCTAATCTCCAAGCAGATTCGGTGGGGGAAGGGTCGTAGAATTCGGCAAAAAAATAGAATAGAATTGGCCAGGGGAGTCAGGCCGCGGGCCAAGGTTGTTTCTTTCCCTCCGAAGCGGCAAATCAAACCCTATGGCGGCCAAATCCCTAAGCCTGGCAAATATTCTCCTATATATAGCCAGCTTAGTTAGTCTGGTAGAGACTACGCGGCCAATAGCCAACTTAAGTCACCTTGCCTCATCGAATCTGCTTGGAGATTATTGCTCGCCCGCCTAGGCTCAGTCATTAGCGCACGCACGGAAGTTTTTTACGGTGTTGTTTTTAAGTTTTTAAGGGTGGCACCGTGGCAGCAATCAGAAAGGCCGGCTGGAAACAGTATGTTACATATGGATCGTAAGAAACTATGCTTATTAGTCTGGCCAAGGACCTTGGTCTGGCGCAGTAAAACACCCCTAAGCCGATCCGTTTGATTAGATTGGTTACCAAGCTAGGAACAGTCACAGCTTGAATCTGTGAGCTGAATAAACTTGAAATTGTACAATCCACGTGTGTACGGTATCGCATGCATACTCCCACGGCATTTATACATGCATTTCTGCTGAATTAATAAGTACCCAGCACAAGTATGTATTGTGTTACAAACTCACCCGCCTCAATCCCTTGGGAACCTACAATACATGTAGAAATCCCTACTCTCCAAGCAGAGGTGTAGGCTGGCGGCGTTTTACCCGGCTCTAATTTTTGTACCGCGGCCTTTTTTTCCCGCCAGGCTTCGCGATCGGTGGTTTATTAGATACTGCCCTGCCCGTGATAGACATTGACTTGTAGCCACCCAAAAATGTGCTTGGAGATTAAACAATCACATAACACCGCTGTCTTCTCGGAATGATCTTGTTTGTAACGTTACTAACGGTGACGGTAGTATTTGCTGAGTTCTGTGTATTCGGGAGGCCAATTGGCGAGCTGTAGTGAGCCGTAGTGAGTCTACTATTGTGCTGTGTTTGTCTGTGTGGCCTTTTAAACATGGGAGCGTACGTTAGTGAAAGGGGAGGGGTGTGTACACAATTAAGATCAATTAAGGACGGGAGTAGGTACACATCTTTTTCGAGGGAACGACCGTATAATTCTAGGTTATATCTGTTCAGATGGTCTGAATTTAGTATCATTTCACGCTCTATTAGGCTGATCGTTTTATTTATTTTATCTATCTTTTTTTGCGTGTGTCCCGCTGGTCCTTTGTAACAAAAACAGGAAAACATGTTAGATAACGTTATTTGAAGTGTATGGCCCCTGACCTACTTACAGTATTTCATATCACCTGTGAGGGTCATGTACTCTACAAGCAGACGTTTAGGTTTGGGTTTATTTTTGAGTTTGATTTTCGTCTGGCTTTCTTTTTGTACTGGTATCTTCTTTTTTTTATACCAGTACCAAAAGAAGGTCGGATAAAACGCATCTAATCCCAAGCCCAAACCCAGGACCGTACTCATGCACCAGGCTTTTTCGAATTTCCTTGAGGTAAAATCAGATTGTTCAAAAATCAAAGCGACTCACGCCGGTATTCGCAGCCTGGTTTTACCTGGATTCCTGCCTTGGTCCGTCCCCATGCAGACCCTCTGTTGTGTCATATGACCTACGAAAGTCGTACTTTTGTTGTGTCAATACAGTTCTCTATGAGGGCACAGCTCTTTGAAACTTTGTACTTTACGCCCTGCTAACAAAAACCGTGAACGAGATATTTTGCATCAAACGCCACTTGAATCAAAATAAATTGTGAAAAATGGAAAGACATTTCTTATTTTTGAATAAACAATTACTAGATTCTGCGGCACAGCTCATCTGTTTGGACATTTCTGTTGCTACTTTTGTATAGCCTGGAATCCAGGCAAACTTTTTGACACGCTTGTACGCGGATGACATAGCCTCTAAAAGGCTTCGGAGGCGGCTGGAAAGAGTACTACTACTACTAAAGTGGCCAGATCTAGATAGACAAACCTGCCAGGGGAGTTGGTTCGCTGAGGAGTACATTTGCCGCCTCCCTCCCATGTTACTTGTCTATCATTTCAAATTTTGGCCTCTACTCTGTCCGGGCGCTTCCAAATTTCTGGTAGAGGCTTCGGATGACACGACTTCCGTCCAGCGTTCGGTCTACATTCGGAATTTTTCGTACTAGTTCGGAGGCTGGTTCGGTCCACATTCGGATTTTTCCGTTCCATGTCGGATTTTGGCTTCGGTCCTTATTCGGATACTTTCGTGCCAGGTCAGAATTCGGTTCGGTACACGTTCGGATGTTCTCGTCCCAGTCCGGATTTTAGTTCGGCTATTTTCGGCGGATCTTTCTACCCATATAAGGCGTTATTCGGGTATTATCGACGTGAAGATGCGTCCACGAGAAACGGCAGAGAATTTCGGCGGCAGGAAAGTGGATTGGCCAGGTGGGAAACTTTTATTTTGTAAAACTTTTGTACAATTTGTAGATTTTGCTGTTTCTCCTTCGGATGTGTTAATATAGATATCCTAAGGAACAAGTTGATGTATAGTTTGTGTGATATTGGGAAACTGAGTTGCTGCTCTAAATCGCTAAAAATCTAGCGTCCTGAGGCCTCCGTGATTCGATCCGTAATCCGGAGCGGTAGCCTTTTGGGGGAGGGGGGCGCTTTTTGCAACGTGTGTGTGTCTGTGACTCTGTGTGAAGTGTGCCATCTCTAATTGCCTTGTTGTTCATGCGGCAGGAGTTAGAGGGTTTTAGCTGTTGGTTTTGGCATCGAACAGCGAAAGCTGAGCTCACAACATCAGAAAGGCCCAGAAACTGGTGGAACGGTGTGCTGAGTTGCAACCATGAAAACCTACAGATGTGAGGAGTGCAGCAGGCAGTTCAGTCATCTGGGTACACTGAAGAGGCACATGCAGACTCACACAGGGGAGAAACCCTACCAGATGTGAGGAGTGTGGCAGGCAGTTCAGTCAGCTGGGTACACTGAAGAGGCACATGCAGACTCACACAGGTGAGAAACCCTACCAGTGTGAGGAGTGCAGCAGGCAGTTCAGTCATCTGGGTACACTGAAGAGGCACATGCGGACTCACACAGGGGAGAAACCCTACAGATGTGAGGAGTGTGGCAGGCAGTTCAGTCAGCTGAATAATCTGAAGACTCACATCCAAACTCACACAGGGGAGAAATCCTACAGATGTGAGGAGTGTGGCAGGCAGTTCAGTCATCTGAGTCATCTAAAGAGACACATACGGACTCATACAGGTGAGAAACCCTACAGGTGTGAGGAGTGCAGCAAGCAGTTCAGTCGGCTGGGTCATCTGAACTCTCACAAGAAAACTCACACTGGAGAAACCATACAGGTGTGAGGAGTGCAGTTGGCATTCGTCTGTGTGACATGATCTAAAAAGGCACATGCAGGCCCAGAAGTAAGATAAAATCTCTGAAGATGCCAGCTGGAATACAGCAACCTCTTCCATGTGGACACTTAGAGTTAGATATGCTAAGGAAAAAAAAACAACTAAATACCATGTGAAAAAGCCTAAGAATCTCCAACTTAGATAAAAGCATAGAGCCTGATATATTTGAGGCTCAATGAGAGGTAGAGTGTAAAAGGAGTGCAGCAAGCTGCTTGGGTCAGTTATAGAGGGACAAAGACTTGTAAAACTCTGAAGTGAGTTCCATCCTCTTAATTTAATGTTTCCCTTGATGTGAGGAGTGCAACAGGTAGTAAGGCCACTGGATGGAGAAAAGGGCTTGTATGGACTCAGAGCCACCGACCTTTGTTTGTTTTTGTTGTTGCAACTTTTTCTTAATATTGTCAGGTCTCTGAGCCCATTCTGCATTTTCCTATGTATCAATAGTTCTAGTTTTGTTTCTTGGTATTAGTCTATAGTAATAGTGATCTGATGTTATAGTTAGTTATCAACACTTACTGTTGGCTATCACAACTTTTTGCTTGTTCTCTAGCCACCCCCATGAAACTCCTTCCTCTTCGCCCCCGCCGTTCTGCTTCGCCCCCGCCCCGTTCTGCTTCGCCCCCGCAAAAAAATCTGCTTCGCCCCCGTCGTTCCTCTACGCCCCCGGCGCAATTCTGCTTTGCCCCCGTCCTTCTGCTTAGCCCCCAATTGCGGCACAGCTCACAGTCGACACGAAAATCGTCTGCAAAATAACAATAAATGCTGTGCCGCCAAATTTAAAGTAGCCCATGCTCTGGCAAACATTCTGGACCACCTTTCTGCCAAGTGGCGTTGCACAAATCCTTCCCATTCAAAAGTTTACCCCTACCTCACGGCCCGTCAGTAGTTCTTACGTTTATAAGTACTGGCGGGAAATTTTACTCACGGCTGTAC
>NW_017802935.1:3616190-3679975 GCF_001625305.1 Branchiostoma belcheri
CTCACGGCTGTACTTATAAACGCCAGTACTATAAACGTAAGAACCACTGACGGGCCGTGAGGTAGGGGTAAACTTTTGAATGGGAAGGATTTGTGCAACGCCACTTGGCAGAAAGGTGGTCCAGAATGTTTGCCAGAGCATGGGCTACTTTAAATTTGGCGGCACAGCCTTTATTGTTATTTTGCAGACGATTTTCGTGTCGACTGTGAGCTGTCCCGCCATTGGGGGCTAAGCAGAAGGACGGGGGCAAAGCAGAATTGCGCCGGGGGCGTAGAGGAACGACGGGGGCGAAGCAGATTTTTTGCGGGGGCGAAGCAGAACGGGGCGGGGGCGAAGCAGAACGGCGGGGGCGAAGAGGAAGGAGTTTCATGGGGGTGTCTAGCCAAGGATTACCGTAGTAATGATACAAGCATGCAAAATAGGTTTGTAATAAAATTTTTTTGTTTTATAACTACTTTACTGCTACCGGGTAGCGTTATTGATATCTATATAGTTTCAGAGAGATATTTTGCCAGTTACAATCCATTTGATTACGATATTCTTCCCTTAGTTCTATATATGAAAGACTTAGGCTTGTAATAGTTGAATATGTAGAATGAGTCAAATTACAGACAGGCCTTGCAGTGTTTGAATATCTTCTAGTTGCAGTTGTACATGCATATATATGTATCTACATTTGGTTGTTCTTTGAAGTCATTTACGGTTCAAGTAAAGTTAGTTTTGGAAGTTGAATACAAATGTACTAAATCTAGGAAGTGAGACTTGTATTAAAAATACTTTTATTTAAATTGGGATGTTTCCTTGATGGTATAATCTGCCATTCCTAATTTTTGTTCTACCCAAATACAGAACTACACTACACAGTGCAACACAAACAAAATTCAGAGGTTTCAGACTTCTAGGAAGTACATGTACATGTATTTTGGGTTTTTGTGAGCATCAAATTCACCCCATTTCCTGTGTCTGTCATTTTGACCTTTTTTCATTCTGTCATTCTTCCCCCCTCCATTGCTTTCCCACCCACTCAGTTTACCCTATTTCCAGTTTCAGGCCTTTTCACCTGTCATGTTGCCTGTCAATCTTCCCCCACCCATGTGCGCTCAACCTACTTTCTCCGGACAAAGATACAAACCCACAGTTTGACCACCCAAAACAATACTTCCATACCAGTAAAGGCAATGGGACCTTTAGTTGGCTTTACCTACCACTACTACATTTGAGATAAGTTTTACAGACATACAGTTCAAGGTTTGACAGGTATGTGGGAGTCACTCCTGGAACTTTCCTTTGTAATTTGCACCTTAATATGCTCTCACTCCCACTACAGGCTTTAGGCCACACCAATTTAATTTGTTGGTTCTCGGATTTTTTCAGAAAAAATGTGAAGCGACAGGGCGAAAAAAATAAAAATAAAAACAGGTCTAGGCATCCTATTATAAGCTTAAATGCTACGAAATGAGACATGAAGTCAACACAAAAGGCTGGGTTAAAATTTAAACATTTAATTTTTAACTTTTCATCAAACCACTGCAATGATGGATGGGAAAACTGTAACAACTAGGAAGAAAAGGACTTTCCTCAACTGTTGGGGGCAAAACATGAGCATTTTTCAGTTGATTCGGAACCAGAATCATATTTTTTTTTTTTTTTTTTTGCAAATCAGAAAAAAACGAAGAGGCGAATCCGAGAACCAACAAATTAAATTGGTGTGGCCTTATGACAAAGAAAGTGCCAACTGACTTGGACGCTATCGTGGTGGGCAGTGGGATTGGAGGGCTGTGTACCGCCGCACTCCTGGCCAAGACGGGAAAGAAAGTCCTTGTACTGGAACAGCATGATCAAGCCGGGGGCTGCTGTCACACTTATGTGGACAAGGGCTTTGAGTTCGACGTTGGTGAGTGTTGTCTTGAAAGTTCATTGGTGTGGGTAGTAGTCCTTATGTTTTTTTTTCCAAATAATCTTTATTGAATTTTCAAAGAATAAAGACAAAGGACATGTTCACATACAAGAAAATAAATACCCAGAGACATTTGCAAACAATACATCAGTCTAACAATTTACCATATAGTGGACCCCATTTCAACATATGTTTATCCATTTTCCCACAGTTTTGTGCTATCACATATTCTAGTCTATGATAGTATTTAACATAACATGTAAAGCCCTTAATCGTGACCAACTTAGTAGTCCTTATGTTTAAGTTTGCACCATAATTTTTAACACAAGAAATTGGACTTAGCCAAATTCTGACCGTACAACTCCAGTCTGCAGTTACAGCATTCACCCCACCCATGTCCTGTGTCACTACTGTAGTACACAGACATATACACACACACATGCAAAACGTACACACACACATACACTTACACATACAAAATGTACTTACACATTTACATACGCATACATGCACACCCATATGCACACATACACACATGCACACACTATTTAACCACAGAGAACCACACACACAAAGACTAACTGTGCCACGTGTTTGTACCAGGTATCCACTACACGGGTAAACAGAACAGTGTTCGGACATGGCCGCAGGTCCTGCAGGGCGGGACGGTGAACCAGGCACTGATACAGCAGATCACCGAGGGTCAGCTGCAGTGGACCGAGCTGGACAAGAGCTTCGACATCGTCACCATCCAACATGACGAGAAGGTAACGAAGATAAGATCATTTTTATAACAATGGTTTTTATGTACATGTACCCAGGTACTTGTAGAAAAGTGTTACGGATTATCATACTTCCATGAAAAACTCCACTTATGTCTCAATTTGCCCTTGTCAGCAGGGCTTAGCCTCACCAGGCTTCAGGAAGTGGCTGGAAAGAGTAGAAATTGGCTAAATAGACAGATGATATGCTAGGGGAGTTGGTCTGTGCCAAGAGAACAGTTTGCCAGACCCAGGAGCGGACTAACACATTTGTCTTTTTTGCCATGTTTTTTGTACCTTTCCCTAATCCAGAAAATTAGAGGTGCCAATCAAGTCCAGCAGGTCAGAGCATCACAAAACCCTGCTGGAACACTTCCCTACAGAAGGAAAGGCTATCGATGAGTTCTTCGACTATGTGACGTAAGTCTCTGTTTACCTTTACACAAGGAAAACGATCTTCACTCTTTTTAAGATGTACATGTTTGTAAGTCTTATATCCTTCTTTCCTACAAACAAATCATTACTACCTGATACACCTTTACATCTTATCTGAGAGGACCATCTCTTAGACCAAAAGCTAGGTAATCTCACCCCTGGTCAAGTGAGGCCTGCTACTACTACATGTAGTGCTAGAGATTCGAACCCAGAACCTTCAGTCAACAACCCAGCAACCCTCTTTCTCTCAGGTTTACACAGGAACCCTGAGTGGCTTCATCCTGATGAAGACCCTTCCACTCTGGCTGGTTAAGCTGTTCATCAGGACAGGGCTCTTCAGCAGGCTGACGAGTTTCTTCCACTACATGTCACGGAGCACCAGGGAGGTCATGGACAGTTTCACAGACAACAAAGACCTTAAGGCGGTTTTGTCTTACAACTACGGAGACTTCGGTAGGGGCTTCCAGACTTTTTTTACCTCTGTGTATGGGGGGTTGTTTTCGGTGTGTTTGTCTGTTTGCTTGTGTGTCCATAGTTATTTGAATACATTAGAGTCCCAGGAAAAGAGGGCGGAAATGGCATAACCGCGGACTGAAAGAAAGGTGGAAATGGTCTCCCCACGGGCTGGGAGGAATTAAGTGGAGAAACTAAGACACTTGAGGATTGCATGTAGGCAACAATTGATTACGCACAGAACTTAGTAAGAAATTCAGAATAATGAAATTTGATAAAGGATACTTCGCGGAGGTTTGAAATCTCCAATTTCTTGTTTCTAGTTTGACATTGTTGTAGTTTGACATGGATCAAACCTATGCATGATTACAGAAAATATGAAATGCAAGTTCTGATAGCCAAACTTTCCAGTTTAAGTTCAGTATTGCATATTTATTGTCAAATCAGAACTTCAACTCTAAGACTGTATAGACACTGTAATCCATCAAGTGTGATGTTTGCATAGTTGAAGTGTTATTAGTATTGGAGGCAATAACAATAACAGTCTCCCTGTTGGAAGTGGATGGCTGAATTTTCTTAGGAAGTTCTACCTAGTGTGTTTACTTGTTGTGATGGTTACTGAGTTACATTTTGTAGTACTGTGATGGTATATCATGTCAACTGGGTTAGTGGAAAAAACAGTCCAGTCCAGCAGAATAACTGGTCCATCCAGGTAATTGGTTGGTACTTCATCTACTTGGTAGCAAGTGGGATGTAATACTGTCAACAATATTTGTGATCTTTTGTATCTAAATTGATATCTAAGATAACTATTACTAGTTCCCACTGTCATTCATGAAGCGTGACCAATGTAGATGCTTCTGAACAGTGGTGATATAATTTGCCAGGTTGTAGTTTATTTGTGACCCCTCAACCACACTTGTAGTACATGTAGTTAGCATATCATGGCATACTGAGTCCTGTAATCAGAAAGTTCAGTTCCTTTTTTTGTATCACATGTATTCAGAAGGACAGCGTTGACTCCAGAAGTGCCCGATACTCTTGAAGGAAGACTGACTCCTCCTCCAGGGTCAAGTCTAAGTAGTCTTCCTGGTCTGCCAGGTCTGAGGCAAGTTCCTCGTAGGCTTCCTTCTCTCTCTGTAGCTCCTCTGGAGATTTAGCCGGGGAGGCGTCTGGAGTGGGAAACAAGGACACAAGAACTGTTAACAGCCCATATTAAGTGACAAGATAATGAACAGAAACAAAATCTCTTGATAAGTGAAGTTTGGCTTTTAAAAATTGTTACAGCAAGTTTGGAAATCTCAGTAGCACACCAAACTAGTAACATTTGCAAAGCAAATCCATAATGATTACCTTTGGACATGGTCTGCTCTGTTAATTCTTATTTAAACACATTCACATATATGTACTAGCAGAGCAGGCCATGAAATTCCAACATTATGTAACCAAACACCAGTCACCAAATCATGTCATTGCTTATGTCATAGGTCACTGTTTGGAGAAGAAGAGGAAGAAATTGAGCAAAAACAATATGTTTTCCTTCGGTAAACATAATAATGATGTACCTGATGATGAAGATGAGGAGGAGGGAGTGGTGGAAGATGAGGACGTGGAAGAGCCGGAGGATGCTGAGCTGCTGCTGCTTGCAGAAGAGACCTCTGGCAGAACTCCTCCGCTCTGCAGCAGCATGTCGATGGCTCTCTGTGCCACCCCCTGGCAGGACTGCAGCGCCCGTCTCGACATCTCTGGGTCAAACCCAAGGGACACCAACTGAAGAGGCAAAAAGGACGCAAAGAAAATCTAATCTGTGGGCAAAAACATTGGAAAATGCTAAAATTTGGAGTACAGACTGTAAAAAAATCCTGTTGTATATGCAATGTAGTTTATATTTGGGATATATAGAAGGCACGTTGAATGTGCAACACCAATGCCTCTTGTACACTTTCCTTTGAGGCCTCCCTTTTTTGTTGTTGTTGTGTCAATAAAGAATCTTAAAGATCGTGTATGAAATATTTCAGAATTCTATATTTCAGAAACAATTTTGGTGTATAACCCTAGATTTTCTGTGGTCAGCAGATCTATATATTACATGTACATGACATTATATGATAAACATTAATCTATTACTTACCTGAGCCAACATTTCATCAGTAATAGACACAGGACTGGGGTCAGGGTCAGGCAGGGTCAGAAGCTCTGGCTGGTCCTGTAGAACCTTTGGAGAAGGAAACATGAATTTTTGTCACAACATTCTGATAAGAATGAACAGTTATACATACAATTAGCCACAATGAGCAAGACTACAAGAGGTAAAATACTAGCAATCTAGTAGTACTGCAGACACCAAAAGGTTCGGTCAACGGCTCACATCTTAAAACTTGCAATGTCAAAAAATTATACAATGTACATTTCAATATGTGATAACCCTCGTTGTTTTTGTGTTACTGGACTTCCCAAATTTGCTCATCTGTACTCTGTACTGAACAAATGAATTTGTCTGCCCTATGCTCACCTGTATTGCCTGTTGGATGTTGTTGTTTGTCTGTTGTAGAGCTGCTACAGCTCCTCCCCTGGGAAAACCCATGTTCACCAGGGCATCGTACAGGTCCACCTTCACCCAGTCACCACTGGCCGTCTTCCCCAGCTTCCTCGCTAGCTTCTTCTGTCTTCTCTCCTCACGCTCTTTCTTCTTAATCTCTCTTCTTTCCTGGGAATGGACAGAGACAATAGATATTTATTGACTATTTTACATTTATCTAAAAGAAAAGATGCAAAACTGATTTTATTCACTATTCACACTGTGACACACACACGGTGACACACACGGTGACACACACACACACACACACAAGGAAACACACACACACACTGTGACATTCACATGTATAAACACACACATGCCACATACAAACATGACCTCCTCCAAAGCAGAGGTAACAGCTAACACTCCTCACCTCTTGTTTCTGCATGATATGTGTGACTGCAGCCTGTACATTGTTGCTGCAGGCTCGCAGGCCCAGTCTGGCCTCTGCACTACTGAAGCCCATGGTCATCAGCTCCGTTAGCTTGGACTCATCAACTTGCAACTGTCGAAGGAATGCATCCGCCTGTGGAGCACAGAATGGATAAGTTAGTACATGTCAAAACTTGTTTTTTGGCTATGGAACTACATTAAATTTTGTATTGTTTTAGGTGGCCTTAAGCTGAGCTGTGGGTTTGTGTATCTGTTTGCCTAGATAGAACAGATTGACAGCACATGGGTGGGGAAAATTGACAGGCAGAATGACAGGAAGTTAAAGGTCTCATAATCTGGCCTGGAGCCAGTAGGTATTAGAGATAGACATGGGGGGAATTCAGGAAGCTGAGAACTGCATATTTACCAGAAGTCTGAAATCTCTTATTTCTTGTTATTCATTTAAGGCTTAGACTGGACCAAGATCACAAAATAATTATTACATTACCTTAGCCAGTTCTGCCACTGCCTGGTTCCTACGCCCCTGATGAAAGAACACCACGCCTTGCAGAAGGTGTAATCGTACAAACAGAGCCTTTTCTTGACCACTGCTTCCCTGCAAGTCAACAACATCAAACAAAGACGGTATGAAACACTGTAGAACAACTAAGCTGTGAATCAAACTCTGTAAACAAGTTGACTTATCTTTCAAAATTGTCAGTCTTTCAAGATTGCCATGTAAGCTTTAGAGAAGTCTTTGGAAATTTTTAAGGAACACAAACTTATTAACTTATAATTGTGTCTTTCAAGATTGCTATCTAAGCTCTTATTGAAGTTTCTATGGAAGTTTTAAGAAAATTTGTGAGGAAGGTTGTACTCACCTTCACAGTTGTGAGTCTCTCCAGGTTGTTGCCGTAGCTCTTGTGGAACAGTTGTTCACACTTCTGTAGCCTGTTCTCTGCGTCAGGCAGAGACGTGACGTTTTTCAGACACAGATAACACCACACGATGTCCAGACACAGGACAGCATAGTTATCCACCGCCTGAAGGATCTCTGATCTACACTGCCTGGAAATTTCAACCAAAAATTGATACAACACAGTAAAATTTTGTAACCTGGATACCATCCTGGTTAGTTTATGTCTGAATGTGATAGTTAGGTTGGTGGGTAGCGAGAATGTAAACTTTTGAGCAACTATTGGAGAGGAAATAAACTAACTAAGATGGTATCCAGGGTGAAAATTTTGTCAAGAAATGCAGTTAGAGATCATTGTAGTTACAATGTTTCAGTGGTACATGTTTAACTTAGAGGTCAGTGGTAGAGAATACATATTGGGGATTAATATGTGTACAGTTGCATTGTATAAAGTCTTACATCTCTAAATAACCAACATAAATAGATGGAGGGAACCCTTTCCAGTCAGTTAACCAAGCATAAGGCAACAAATTACATTGTCCATAATAGATTTGTTAAAATAGGCAGTACGCATATCAGTATAGCCGATATAACCGCCCTTCGGCGTAACACACCAGCTTCGCAGGCACGCGGCACAGAGGCAGCTAGCTATATCACACTGAACGACTTCTTACACTCAATCTTTGCACATTTAATTGCAGGAGTTGTTTAAAGCTTTCTATGTTGTCATAAAATGAGTGGAATGAAAATAGACTGACTGGAATTCTCGATCAGCCTCCAGCAGGAGCAGCAGAGCCTCTCCGTACTGTTTCCTCTTCAGCGCCGCCTTCCCTCGCTCGTTTAGTGCCATGGCAACCGTCAGCGCCCGCTTCTCCTCCCGCGGGATCTGGAGAGCCCGACCGGACTGGTCGGCGATTTGCAGCCCGTACTGGTGACCGTCATGGTCCATGTCATCATCTGATGACGGATACACACGCTTAGTTTGGGATTTTTTCTATTCTAGCTTCAATCTGATCCTCTGAGAACTTATCAACAAAATAGTTTGGTACCTGACTCTTACCTCATCTATCAGTTTAGACTATTGACTGTTCAGTGAAACTGGGATCAATATTGTACATGCTTGAATGTTAATTCCTATAATACCATGCCACAACAGGACTGTGTAATTTGGAGCCTATCAGAACTTTTGCTTAACTGAGATGTCCAACAAGGTGCCAGATTGTTCTGCAGGAGAGTGATCAGAAGAGTAGACTAGAGCTAGAATAGGATGGATTCCAGAGTAACAAAAAGTCATATGTCAATCAACTGTTTAAATGGGAAATACTCTGCAACAAAAAAAAAAAAACACTTAACAATGTTTGTCTGTAATGGCCCTAGACCATGCCACAAAGAGATATCATGGAATTGGCTTGCATGATGATTCAAGCTTTCATGAATACAGATTGATTCAAACGGACAAAAAAACAAAGAAACAACTTACCTCCAGCGAGTGAGTTGGCCAACAGCTCCGCACCCTCCCGCGCTCGTCTGACCTTTGACATCTGCTCCTCCCTCTGCTGGGCCTCAGCCTCACTCTCAGACAGACAGATGACCAGGACTTGAGCGTTGTTTGCGATGTGTTGAGATGACAGCGGTACATCTAGGTCCAAACACGAGGTGGAAGAAAAAACATTTAAAAAAAAAAGGTGCTTCTGGACTTCCATGATGGCTTGGGTGAAAGAGGAAGAGTGCCACCTTACATATAAGTCAAAAATATTTCAGAGAAGTTTTATCCACTTATTGACTTAATCTTAAGAAAAACACTGTATTTTGAGAAACTCGCATTAAGAAATAAAATGATCATTTGTAATATTAAAGATGCAAGTTGCTATCTCGGTCAAAGTGCTGATCCCAATCCCCCCTTAGCCTTGGCCAACGTTCAAGGGTTCCTAGCTAACCTAAGACCCCTTCAACAGTATAAGACTCACCATCTTTTATGACTCTGCCTACTGCAATGGGCTTCAGATGGTCTGCTGTGAGACCACACTTCTCAGACAAGCTGAAACAAAGTTAGTCATGATTGTTTGGATGAAAGTGATGACAAACAGGTCTGAACACCATTTGAAAGCAATCTGGTTTGAATTTAATTTAAGAAAACTAATTACTGAAGTTTAAAGTTAATTTGAGAAAAATAACCATTGAAGTTTAGCTACGAAAAAAAAGTTTCTTACAGTTTCTTGAAGTCCTTCCCCAATATCTGCAAAGTCGTCTCCACCTCAAAACTGCTGCATTTGAGGTTCCCCTGAAAACAAGGCATACTATTAACACTTACAATCTGTGTAGTATACTAGTAGTATTTAGTAAAGCTTTTTCTAAGAGAATGATACATAATTATAATATACTCCTATCATCAAAAACTTTCTTCAAAGCTTTTTCATTACAATGTCTACACCTCAGAGGGTCTAGGCACAAAAATTCTAAGCACAAAAACTTCTAAGTACATGTACAAAAAATCAATGTGAGCTCAGCCTGATACTATTGAATAGTTTGATTAGGTTAGTAAGTCACTGAATACAGACTTTTTTCACCAAAACATTGACTGAATAAACCTTGTGTTTGTGTAAATAGAGTCTCTTTATTGAGTCTGATACTCATTAAGAGAACAGGCCAATACTTCCTGCTGCCATACCTTCCCAGCCAGTTTGACCTTCAGCGTAGCGATGCCCGAGGTCTGGAACTTGCGCCTGGAAGCCAGCTTCCTCACGGCGTGAAGTCGTAGTTCCTCCATGTTGGCTGCCACCACATCTTGGGACAACCTCAACTCCTCCGAATACTTCAGTATCAAATTCTGGACAGGAGCATAGCAATTATTATGAGAGCATTGATGACAAAGTTTTGGCATCCATACTATTTAACCCCAAATTAATTAACCAACTATGTGCTTAGACTACCGGTACCTCCTCCCTTTACTCATACACGACTGTGTTGAAATAATGAAAAAAAAATTCTAACTGTACTGGAAATATCTAACCATCTAATAACTGGGGGTAATGCTAGATTTAGCATTCATAACAGCTCTAAAGTTGTACATTGTATTGGCTGCACCATAAGTCAAAAGAAAAAGGGTCTAAAGGCTGCAGTTTCCCTCTGTCCACACACCTGAGGTATCTGGTCAGCTGTGCCGTCCTCTCTGCTGTAGGGAGACTCCCACAGTTTGACCTTGTCTCTGTTCAGCACCTGCCTCAGCTGTCTCTGCACCTCCTCTGTCTGAAGGCTGCTCATTTTTCCACTACAAAACATTTCAATGGCCACAGGAGATCATGTAAAGAAGGACCCTCTCATTGTAGGAACATAGAGAAAACATATCTCAGATGAATCAGGATGATGATCTCAGATGTCTTAACACATGCAGGTTAAGTTCCAATAATGAATTCAATGACTAATATAAAAAAAAGATTTATTCATAATTTTTCAGCATATATTACATGTTTTCAATAGTATTATCTTGCACACAATTGTCATATATCTTTTTAAAATGATGTTAACATTCAAAGATTCCAAACATATACTGTTAAAAAACAATGTTCTAGTATCAACAAATTTTCTAGTACATGATACATACCAACAAATAAAAGCAATTCAAAGTTTGGACTTGCAATTGTAAAAACCTGGGAATTGCACTATTTAACTTTTGCTCAGGGTCTAGAATTGATTCTATACAAAACCTGTGGAACTGCTGGGTAATAAACTTTGATAATGAGTGATCTCAAGTCACTACATGGCAACACAGTGGTGTAATAGCAATTACAAGGAAGACATTCAACCTTCTAATTTAAATGTGTATAGGTATAACAGTAACATAATGAGTATGTAGATGTCTGCTAGTTGTTTTTTTCTGTGGCTCCGGTAAATCTATTCTACTGAAATAACATGTTGTACAGAGTGACTACAACATTGGTATATAAAAACATTTTAAATATAGTTCCAGTCTATATCTTGGCTTGAATCTCTTCAGTACAATCAAATTCTGTCCTTATGAAATTTCTGCTCTCACACATATGAATTAATTAATGCTCACAAAATTACCGATATGATACAATAAATAACAGTCAACATACATGTACACCTCCACAGTAAAACAATTTCGAGAAAAAGTTGGATTTGATGTTTGTTTGAGTTTCAAAAATTTTGCAATTGTTAGCAACAAATCAGCCATGAGCATAGCTGATATTAGCAGGGTGACTATACACCATAGTAGGCTGTGGCTCTCCTGATCCTTGTGCAAAGCACTGTTGATACACAACTGGAGTCCTAAAAACCTGTCCTGCCAAAAACTGTGGGTCCACAGGAATGGGGACCTCCTGGAAATACCAGTGTTGTAGCGCCTGTACGGCCGTTACACGCCGTGCGGGACTGTATGTCAGGAACCAGTTCAGCAGATGTAAGCCCAGCTCTGTCAGTGTCCATCCTAACCGTCGTCTCAGCCTGTTGTAGGGAAATTCCGGCAGAATGCATGTTTTTAAGAAAGGGAGCCGGGTGTACCCTGGCCATATCTTCTCGCTCGGCGTGCCGAGGTCGGAGAATATCTGGTGAAGTTGGTCGATCTCGGATTCACCATCCCAAAATGGTTTCCCAATCAGCAGCTCGGCAAAAACACACCCGACCGACCAAAGGTCGACTGGGGTGGAGTACGTCTCACTTCCCAGGAGGAGTTCAGGTGCACGGTACCACAACGTCACAACCACCGGGGACAGGTGCTTGTCTCCCTTCCTAAACGTCCTTGCCAAGCCAAAGTCTGTGACCTTGAGAATTCCGTTGAAATTGACAAGAAGATTTTCTGTCTTGATGTCTCGGTGTAGGATGGCGTTGTTGTGGAGATACTGGACTGCGTACAGAAGCTGCACCAGCAGACATTTTGTTTCGCTGACAGAAAATGGCCGCTGCATGTTATACATCAGTTGCTTCAAGTCTGTTTCAGCGTACTCCATCACTAGGTAAACTTTGTCAGCGTTGTTACCATACACCACTTCCCGTAAGGATATAACATTGATGTGTCTAGCCTTCAACATGATGTTAACTTCTCGTAGACCAGTAGAAGAGACACCTTGCGGCTGGTTTTCACTCTTCAGCATTTTGATCGCAACCACATTCCCCGTTTTCTTGTGCATGGCTTTGTACACCACACCGTACGTTCCTTCGTTGATCAAGTTTAGGAATGCATAGTCATACACAGTGGATGGCGGAGGGTTTGTCACAAGTCCCAGCCCTTGACTATTTGCTTCTCTGGAGGTGACCAAAGGGATAGCAGAGTAGTTGTCTTCTTCATGTGATACATTTTGCACTTCATTCCTGTCAGTCAAATGTGAATCACTGCACTCCAACCTTACAGGTATGTTGACATTGTTCTGTACGGTAGAGAAAAATCCACCCTGTGTAGACTGATATGACTCATTGTCTGTTGTTCTGGATGCAAACCCTGGCTGTATGACTGGTATTGGATGGCAATTTGAAATAACCAGCTTGTTGTCATCCTCATGCCTCTCCATTTCTGGGCTGTCCTGGCAAATTTCTTGCTGAGATTGGGCCAAAACACTCTGTACAGTTCCATCCTTCCTAAGTCTTCTGGTGTCCTCTTCACTGCAGAAAACTTCAACATGTGTCTGACCTGGTGTGCTGCAGTTTGTTCCATCGTGTTGGTCTGTACTTTCCTGCGATGCCGGCCACGATTCTTCAACAAACTTTTTGCCATCCTCTTTCTCTCCCAGGTTTCTTTCTTTCCAGTCATCTGCTGCTCTCTTCCTCTTCATCTCATCTGATGTGTTGTCATTCTCCCAACCGTTTATACCCTGACTAGCTGAGTCATTGCAACCAGTAATCGTTGAAGAATCTGCTACAGAATGTTCACCACTCAGCACGGTCTGACTTCTACCAACATCTGATTCTCCCATGTCATCTTGTGCCGTATTTTTGCCATCGTCTCCGGTGAAGGAATTGCTGGATGCAAAAACTGGTTTGATTTTGCTTGGTGGCATTTTTGCATCATGTTCCATTATTACATCCAGGCAGCTTTTGGATAAACATCTATACTGGGATGGTATCTTCTGATTTAAGTGGTGGAAAAGCTGCTACTATGCTAGACCGTCAGTTAAATCACTATCTGTGGTCTCAAAACACTATCGTCCTCATACCACAGCACGCCTAGCCTGGCACGTAGCATTTTCCAAAATAAAAAAGGAAGCGACATTCCAGGTTCTGATTCCATGACGCAGTAGAAAAATACGCGTTCCATTTCTGACATCATCCGATGGCGTGTCATAAATATCATGATGACACAGTGAAAACAGGGGGCTAAAAATAGATGTTGTGTTCATGTTGCGACTAGCAGCTGGGTTTTTAGAATGAAAACGGTTTAAAAAAGCTGTAAATCTGTAGTACTGCGGTGTGTGAAAATTATTATGTTGCGTAAGCGCAGTGCAATGACGAAGCAAGTCCCTACATGTTACCCCTCCCCCGCAATCCTTCTAGGTTTAGAGGAAGAAATGCGGTCAATGATAATCTAAGAACGATTGCAAAGCTACTAGACACTCTAAACACATTAAGGATGTTATACAAGTCAACACACATCAATCTTATTGGTCACAGTACCTGTAAATCCTGCTAAAAGTATCGATCACATTCGTTCGATCGTTTCCAGATGTAAACAATCGGTTTTGAACTTTGAACTTTCGGGGTCGCAACCTTTCACCTGTAACCTGATTTACCCCTGATTGTGATGTCTTTTCATATCTTGTGGAAATATTAGATTTACAAAGCACTGTATCATAACTAGCCAGTTATTTGCCATTAAAAGTAAATATCTAGCAGTTTTACACGTTTAAACTGTAGATATTTGGTGATAAAGTCTGCTAAAAGAAGGAAATACATCAATCACCCTCAGTCATGAGTTCATTGCTGACTAAGGTAAACGGGAAGTCATGTGATTGTCAAAATGGACGACTTTCAGCAGAAAGTTACTTGTTTTTCTGCAATTTGCGCGGGTTTTCTTGCCTAGTAAGGCTGAGAGATAAAAATCAACGCCCGGAATATAAAGGTAAGTAAATGAAGGAACTAATATGAGAAAAATTCATTGGAGAAGCGTCGTAGTTTTTGGATAAACATAACTGGAAGTCTGGAACTGATGCAAAACATTTTCGAGTCACCGAAGCGAGTTCAACGTCCAGAGGGATCAAAATTCCAAAAGTCTTTTTTGTCAAGGTCTGTCAAACGATCTGGGTAAAATCATTGAAAACGGGTCGATTATTTTCGAATTCTATAATCTGCCGTTTTATGAAGTGTGTTTCTACTCTAATTCTAGCATAATAAAGCGTTAAAATTAAATCACCGAGGGAAGAACAACAAATATTTTTGGCTTTTGACATTTGCCTTGTTCTGGTTCTGGATGGATACTGGGTAATACCCTTCAGTTTAATAGGGTAAAGCGCCCTAGTTCCAAGAAGGCTCGACTTTGGAAAATGTTTTGAAGAGAAAGAAGAAAACATGTAAAGGTTAGATAGCTCAGACTACAAGACTGACTGGTTGATAATGATCATGATATTTTGGCTATCACGTTTTCAGAGAGCTCAAATGGCAGAAGCGACTGTGAAGGAGTCTAAGGCAGGCACCCCTTCACCGGAAAGTGGTCTGACCCATTTTGCACCCTTGACTCCACTGGAAGAGAATCAGACCTCTTCGTTTTCGCTGTCGAGGTTGTTTCGTAGGAAAGGTACGTCCTGTTCTATTAAATTTCATATGGGGTGGGATGCTTCTACGACTGCAGATACAGTACACAGTGTAAGAGGGACTCAGAGAGAGAGTTTTTGTTTCTCCAACCGCAGATTACTTTCAACTGGGGTCGTGTGGCGCAGTCGGTAGCGCGTTCGGCTCACACCCCAGAGGTTGTGGGTTCGAACCCTGCCCATGTCACCGATCTTGTGCCCTTGGGAAAGGCACTTTACACGACTTTCCTCACTTCACTCAGGTGAAAATGAGTACCTAGCTTCGGTTAGGGACGTCCCTCGGATAGGACGTTAAATGGAGGTCCCGTGTTTGGGAGAGCCACACCCCATGCACGTTAAAGAACCCACCGCACTTATCGAAAAGAGTAGGGGATCTTCCCGGTGTGAGTGGTTCAAAACTTACAGTCCGGTCTTACGCAGCTTGTACATGTGCGCACATGTACAAAACTGGTGTGTTACGCCTGAAGGCGGTTTACCGGTTATGCGAAACAAACAAACAAAACAAACAACTTGTGTCGTGCTAATGTCTATAATGTATTGTTGCCCCTTCCTTCAATGCTGCTATGTTCCTTTACCTCTTACAGGGTCTAGTGATTCTACCAAAGATGACAAGGATGCCAAGAAGAGACAACAAGCTTCGGTTAAGTCGAGTCGTCCCGCCAAGTCGACCATCCCAACGATCAAGGAGTCGTCCAAGGAACCGACAGGACACAGCCACAAACAGGTCCACCGCAAACGCACGACAGAAGGGAGAGTCGGCAGGCATGGGGCTGTTAGTCCGGCTCACAGACTCAGGCCTGAGGATCATCGCAGGAGGACCGTGTCCCTCAGGGAGTCCACAGAGATGGCAAACAGAGGCAACGCTGTGGAGATTAGGACGCTCCCCAGTGTGCTGAAGAGACTGGTTGCAATTCTTGATGGAAGAATCAAGGTGGGCAAGGTTAGATTGCAGTGTCCTGTTGTTTTTTTTGCTGAGAATTTAGCATTTGATTTGGCATGGGAGGATAGGCACAGTTATTATCAGAAAGCAAATGCATAACGTTTACCTTCACATGGTCAAGCCTAACAAAGTACTAGTACTGCTCTGCTTTTTCTTACTCAGTCAAACACATTCATATATGTAGTGACCAGCCCCTCAAGCAACCTGCCACTTTGCTACATAATGTACTGCAACATCGTAAGTATGTATGGTGACCAGCCCCTTAAGCTCTGTCCAGCCACTTGTTAGTACAGTAGTGTTATAGTGACCCAATACCAGTGACCGTAGTCTGTGACAGATATCTCATCCAGGTCATTGATCGTATTTAAGAAGAGGAAAAAGAGAAGAAGAAGAGAAAACAGACCTGAAAACAATATGTTTCCTTCTATGAAGGTAAACATAACTATGGTAAACGTTAGAACCACTCAAACAATTTCCATTCCTACTGTGCAGGAGTACAAAGACCCAGGTGACCTGAAGCAGTACTGGATGCCTGACAGTCAGTGTAAGGAGTGTTACGAGTGTGGGGACAAGTTCAACACCTTCCGCAGACGGCACCACTGTAGGGTGTGCGGACAGATCTTCTGTAGCCGCTGTTGCAATCAGCAAGTCCCAGGAAAGTTCATGGGTTATACAGGTGGGTGGAAATCTTGGAGAGTAGTCTTATTTTTAAGTTAAAGGTCCAATGTCTTCTGTCTTTGCAGAAAGTTTAATACTAATAATAGAGGAAGAAATACTGCAGTGCTTGCCTATAATTATTCAGAACAAGGCTTACAATAAAGGGAAACCCTATATATGACTTGTTGGTATACTGCAATTAGATAGCCCAGAATTAGTAATAATATCCTTGGTTGTAATATTGATTTTGGTTGATATCAAGCTAGTGGAACACAATGGCCATTGAAAGTATTGATTATTTCACTGTTGCAGAATGAATGCTTAATGTACTCTTTGAAATGCGTTCATGATTTAAATGTTTACATATTTGTTGTTTTTCTGTGTCTTTGTCCTTGTGTGTTCTGTTTCCCTGTCTTGTGTTGTCATGTCCCACAATAGAGTTCTGTACTAGTAAGTGTACATTTTTCTAGGTTAAGAACATTTCGCTTTGTGTGACTGTTTGCTGCCTCATTAGCTTTTAGGAAGGCTTTGCATCACAGTATTTTGAACTTGCTGGAGCTGGAGTGGTTGGAGCTTTTGTCCACTTTTCAATTTCACTAATCTAAAAGCAGATGTTTGCTGTTCATTTCTGTTCCAAGATATGGAAGGCAATAATCAAAATGTATACTTCTGGAGATTGTTCTATATCATTTACATGTTTGAAATGATTTTATAAAATACTAACTAGATTTTACTCTGCATTAGTCTTTTATCTACAGTATTGGCTGTATGTGAGATTCAGGTTGGTACAGAATTGGGTGTTAAAAGAAAATTTTGTGTTTTGCCCAGGTGATGTTCGTGTCTGTACGTACTGTTGCAAGGTGGTATTGAGTTACGCCCAGACCGTAGATGGGAATGGGGACCTTAAGGCGATACGTGAGGATCTGAAAAACTTGACGGAGTCGCACCTCTCAACGTCAGGCTCCTTCACGTGGTACGATGCGTACCGGGATGACGGGACACCGAAGACATTGAGGAAAAGGGTCTCGCCTCGGCCTTTAGAGGAGGAAGTTGGACGGAGAAGGTAAAGACTACTTAAAGTTGTGATACAATAATTCTGTAGTGGGTCTGAATTAGATTCTACATTAGATTTAGCTTTCTTTCTTCCAGCTTTGCATGGGTCTGTTAGTGTTACACATGTATAGTACCAACACTTCTGAAAGTGATTTCTTCAGAACATAGGATATTGGGATTTTTTTTACACAACAGTGCTTCTCTCACCTTGCTTGCAAAAACTCTACCTACATTGGCTACATAGGGGCAAGAAGATGTACTCCAGTCAGAAGCGCTGAAAAAGGTATCTGATAGACACCGAAACACAAGGGAAGAGAAGCACTGGTTATATCCTTCACCAACACTGCTCATGTGTGCTACAATGCCAAGTATTACGTTAAGACTATACAAGATCTGGCTATATTACAACATACACATTTTGCTATATGTGCAAAATTTCTTCCTCTGCATGTCCATTTATATTGAGAGCTGCCCTACACAGTTATTTTATACTAAGTCTTACATATTAAGTTCATACTATAGGATAGAATATGAAACAAACCTCTATTCCAGCTTGCTGTCTGGTGCAGAAGTGTTTCATGCTGATATTTTTGTACCACGTTTGTGTAATCATGAGTCACCAACTTGAAATGGGGGCGGCCTTTCTCCTGCTGCAGCTCCTACCCCCACGACAGACGCTACAGCGCGGGATCGGACGCCAACCTGTGGGTCCCCGCAGCTTACATGGGCCGCCGCATCTCCCAAATCCTTTTAGACTTGTCCCCAAGACCCTCCAGGGTGGAGATAGACTTGTCCCACAGGTATACAGAAAGAAAAAAAAAACTTGCCAGAGGATCTTGCCCTATGTACATGTATTGTAGCAGCTGTTAGATGTTACGCAGGATGGTGCACCTGTCAATATAAGCCTTAAGGGTTTATGTAGAGATCCAGAAGAAGGGGCTGAAAGCCTGCTTTACCTCGGTCTCCTACCACCCTTACCAGAGCCAGAGAAATGAATAGTAGTACTGTACGTCATCGTACAAGGTTTGGCTGTTGAAGGACTGAAATATCATTCTATAAAAACATGCAAAAGCCTTATCATGGTTGTGTCAAACCATACATTCTCTAGACTATAGTTCTTCAGTGCAAATTGTCTGCAATGTATTGACAGGTGTATTTAGCGCTTTAGCATAAAAAAAAATACAATTTGCTATGAACAGAAAAGTATATCTCCCCAAGCAGGGTACTGTAACAAGAACCTCTGTCCAAGAAACTAACCCATCTCCACTAACCTGTCTTTCTTTTCTTCTCACAAAATCTTTTTTTCACAGACAAAAAGATGTCTTTTTCTTAGATAACTCCCTACCAGCTCCTTGCATCAGATCTAGAATTTAGATTTAGAATTTTCAATGAATTCCAAAGTATATTGCTAATATTCTAGCTACCACACTCCAATAGTATGTATAATACATTTTAATATATACCATTCACAATGTCAAGATTGTATTTCTGTATTAATAGTGTCTTGTGTATAGTATGTCCCTGTGCTGTGATATTACCAATAACATTTGTTTTTCCACACAGTACAGTAACTGACACACAAACAACTGTATTGTTGGTTGACATTACAGCAATGCTGTGATATAACATAATAATAAGCAACTGTTTGGAAAGTGCAGCTGATGACATCAAACTGATTTCAGCTTGTTATCTAGACAAGACATCCTTCCTATACCATTGACAAAAATGATCGTAAAAGGAACGTATTATGTCTATCATGAACTTTGCTATGCCTGAGTTGAGTCAAGAGTGTATGGCTGGCCCATAGACCGCTTCATGTATTCCTATTGTTTTTCGTGATATAATTTGCATGTGATTAACATGTACTAACGACCCTGCTTCCCTCGGTATGTACCCGTAGCGGGGAGTCTCTCCCCCTCATCCCGTCAGGGCTTCGTCGCCGCCTGTCACTTAAGTTTGCTAGCAAAGATGATGACGACAGTAAACTCAGGTACCCGTATATATATAACCACTGCCCTAGTTATGCCACCACCATCCCAACAACATTCTCACAACTTGCTTACAATTCATATCACTTGCTTTTGCTTTGCATGAGCTATAAAGAATTTGTCCAACTCCCACATGAAAAAATAGCACTTTTCATAAGAGATTGCACTTTTTTTGCAAAGCAAAAAGGATGGAAGCTATGGTATGGATGCCCAACAATACAGCTAGAGTGTATGTGCTAGACATGTCAGATGTAACACAATTGTTGTATTGTTTGTAGCAACAATGTACAAAAGATTTGGAAGTATGTGGCTGTGCATGTTGGTTGTATATTTTATGTATATAGAATGTTTGCTTGACAGAAATGTTTGTCATGCCTGTGAATAGTTGATGTGTCTTTTTCATTATATATTTGTTTACTCACACAGTGTTAACTCATTTGTATAAGACCTTTCCTTGCAAAAATCGCTCGCTCTGTTCCTGAGTACCATCTTGTAGTGTACATACGTAGCTCTTTTGAGCTTATATTTTCTTCCCTATTTCAAGTACATTGTATATATATAACAACTATCATATGCTCTTACTACAAACATGTAGGCTGAACCATGTACTAACTACTGTTCATCCTCACCTACTGTCCAAACATGAAATAACACCAGTGTATTCTTTCCAACCTCTTTTGCAGGTCCTTTTCTCTACAATCACACTTTCTTACAGCCTCTCACAAAGAACAGCTGAATTGTTGCTAACAAATGCAGCTCTTTATATAGTATAAACCCACCCTCCATGCAGACCTCACACTCAAATGTCAGTATCTTTGTCTGAGTACATTGTATGTACTAAATTGTATCAAGACTTTGTGTTCTACGGACTTTTTCTGAAACCTGCAGTTCTTTAAACCCTTTCTTGTTCATGCCATCCACCATGGGAAAACCTTTGTTGTAAAATTTGATTGTGCTTTGCTGAAATGTCCTGTATTGTGGTAGGTGTAACAGTACAAGCAGTGATGTGACCTCGTCGCGTGACAACCTGAACATCTTTGACACGGCCAACGCTCCTGGTGCCAAGTACATGCAGTCTGACACACTTCTCATGGAGGAGGAGAGAAACAAGCTGTTACAGGTAAACAGAAAAACACTAAAATAATAAGTAAACACCAGCAAATACATAGTAATTGTCCCCTAAAAACATTGGAAGAACCAATCACAAACTCCTGACCCAATATTTCCCCGACATTTTCCATCCCCGTTCAATAAGTTTTTGATTTCCAAATTGCTAAAATGTTTACTTCACAGCCCATCTAGGATCTTTTCTCACTTCTGTTTCTTACTGCTTCCTGGTAGAATTTAATCATTTTTGCTTTATTAGAATATCTCTTTTCTAACCTATCTGTCAATATTTCCTGTGTTGTGTCCTGTACATGTATGTCTTCCAGTCATATGTGCTCTGGAGAGCCAAGTGCATCCGAAGGGTGACATACTTTATCTTCCAACTCTTTACTTCATTCTGTTATTTTCTTACTTTTTTTACTGCTATCAGCTAAAATAGTTTTGAATCTCAATTCTATTGATGAAAGATAACTTCATTATGAGATTTTGATCTCACTTTCTCAATTACCTATTCTGCCTTAATTTCATTTTCTTTAAGCATTGTTCTACTGATTTAACTATCCCGTGTTTTTCTTTGTTTTCTTAAATCCTTGATGTTATGTATTTACCCAAGACCCTGATGTACTACTGTGCTTTTACCCAGGATTCTGTGCAACTGCGTGACCTGTGGCTCCAGATCCAGCATCCAAGCCAGGGTATGGAATTCCAGAACCACCGCTACCGGCTGCGCACCTACACCAACTGCATCGTGGGAAATCAGCTGGTGGACTGGCTGATCAAAAGGGACAAAGCAACATCCAGGTATTTAATTTCTGTCACCTTCTATACCAGGATCATCTTAGTGCACAAAATGATACTAACAGTAACATGTGAAAGTCTCAGTGTTGTAGATAGAGAACAACACATAAGAATCTGCATAGCTCTTAGAAATTCCACCGAAGTCTGCACAAGAATATAATCTCTAGCTATTAACATATGTCTTTCTGTTCACCTATTTGGACAAAGGAAAAAGGATGGGTGTATGCACAGGTTAGCCATGGTATGTTTCTTGTATGTTGTAGCTTAGTGGTCTGTCTGATGCTGAAAGTATGAAGAAGATGATTATGACAGAAAGTGGTAGTAGATAGGTATTTCTTTCCAGCCTTTTATACATTTGAATACCTTAACCTTGTCCTTGCTACGTAACCCAGAACCAATAGAGATTTGGTAGCCAAATGGCTACTTCAGTCTGCTGAAGGTTAAAATGTCTTGAAAGAAAAAAAACAATAATGTGACCTGAGAAAGGACACTCTTTTTACACAACCAAGTCTTTTATTCAGCTGACGTTTCGGTGACCATCTGTCACCTTCCTCAGGGCAATTCTGACTGGTTCACATTGCATTGCAGCAAAGGTGTCACTGCTACAGATGCATTCCCAAATGTACAATATTTACATATCTACACAGCAGTGACACCTGCGTTGCAATGCAATGTGAACCAGTCAGAATTGCCCTGAGGAAGGTGACAGACGGTCACCGAAACGTCGGCTGAATAAAAGACTTGGTAATGTAAAAAGAGTCTCTTTACTCTGTCTTACCAACCTGATGAAACTATTCACTGAATAATGTAACCTTACAACATTTGTCCCCAGAGTGCAGGCAGTTGTGCTTGGTCAGGCCCTGCTGGATGCCAAGTGGCTGGAGTGTGTGACCCACACTGACCAGATCTTCAGAGACGAGTACTCTCTGTACAGGGCTGGGGAGGTAGGTATTCCTCAGGGATATTTGCATAGATCTGTTCTACGTTCACAGTTGTAGCATTAAAATGATAAGATATACTGTCCTCATCTGTAAAGAGAATATGTAGAGACATTGTTTTTAAACTAGAGGTTGGTGAGTTCAAATCCTAATGGTTGTTGCTCACCAACTTAGCCTGGGTGCCATCTGATTTGCTATGGGCAACTTACTCTCGTTGGCCCAAAAATTCAAGTGTAAGGAGTCTGTAGAAGATTGGATGGCACCCAGGCTATCACCAACTTGTCTGCATGCTACTTCAAAGAAGGACTGTGTAACAGTTCTTGAATAAATAGGCATTGTCCTCTGTTCATCCCGTTATAAAGAGATAGAAATTGCCCATCACATTAAGCCTATATCAACCGTAGATTGTGTTCGTCCTTTCCCTTTAAAGCCAATGAAAGAATAGCAAATCTCTATACATCATCTTGATATAAATACATGTCCATTCTATTAAGATGGCGAACCATGAGTTGGAGAGTCCATCCCCGAGCACGGAGACTGGTGACACGCCCACCATGGAGGACGAGTGGGAGCCGTCCTGGTTCCGCGAGATCCAGCGGGACGACAGGAGCGAGGACAGCAGCGCCGACGAGATGCTGCTCATCGACAAACCAGGTACGTCCATCTGTCTATCCATTCACGCATCCATCCATCCATTCATCCATCCATTCATCCACGCATCCTTCCATCCATCCACGCATCCATCCATCCATCCATTCTTCCATCCATCCATCCATTCTTCCATCCATCTATCCATCCATGCATCCATCCATCCATGCATTCCATCCATCTATCCATTCTTCCATCCATCCATCCATTCTTCCATCCATCCATCCATGCATCCATCCATCCATCCATCCATCCATCCATCCATCCATCCATCCATCCATCCATCCATCCATTCTTCCATCCATCCATCCATCCATTCTTCCATCCATCCATCCATTCTTCCATCCATCCATCCATGCATCCATCCATCCATTCTTCCATCCATCCATCCATGCATCCATCCATCCATCCATCCTCCATCCATCCATTCTTCCATCCATCCCTCTATCCCTCCATCCCTCCATCCATCCATCCATCCATCCATTCTTCCATCCATCCATCCCTCCATCCATCCATCCATTCTTCCATCCATCCAATGGTACACATAGATGAAGAGTATTGACTGTAACGTTATTAAAACACACATTTTGTTACATAGTTTACTTCATTTTGTCGATGCTTTCAATTAGTAGATGATGTGTTGTAAAATACATGTACTGTATCTTTCTGTACTGTTACCTACCTGTTAGATGAATGTCCATACATGTATAATTTGGGTGATGTTTTCTGTTTAGAACTTCACAGCCATGCTTGTACTTGGCTGATGTGTATCTGTACAGTCTAGTCAAGCCTTGAGCAGTCTTCATACTTCTGTCTTTAATGCACCAGAAATTATTGTACAATCAACTGATCAACTTCTCTATTTCTTACCCTGATTTTCCCAACCCTCCTTCCTCCTTGGCTGCGTAGCAGAAGCTCCAGTCGCCCAAATAGCCATAGAATATGACGGCAGCCATGATGATGATGATGATGATGATGTCACACAGTCAGGTAGAATGCCCTTATGTGTGCGGTGTTTTGTCTTTGTCCTTTTTAAAGAAAACAATTCTACAACCGTGATTGTTTTCAGAGGAGCATGAACAAACTTTGGTTTGAAGGTGGCTTGTGACTGTTATTTGGCACAAAGTTAATTTTCTTACTTTGACTGCAAAGTTGTAATTGTGTTCTCTATTTGGTGTTCCTCAAGCATGTCTTCTAATGGTATGCCTGTTTGTGTTTCAAACTGTTGTTCTATTCATAATTAGAATCAAGCTATGTGCTACACACTTTTAGTGCCTTCTGTGGTCTAAAGTGAAACCTGTATCATTCCAGATGGTAAAAAATCTTCGAAATACAAGAAGACGAGTAAAGAGACCCTTCCTGCAGCCAAGAAGCCGGTGGACTCACACTCTGAGTCCTCAGAAGAAGGAAGAAGACAGGCGACATTTTATCTCGATCTTAAACCAGACAATGTCAACTTCAGGGTCAAGAAAACCAGCAAGGTTGCCTCCAGTGCAGAAGCTGAAAAAGGTAATTGCATTTTGTATTTTATTATTATGTTACTCAAATTGTTTCCTATTGTTATTACTGAGCTCTTGAAATTTATTGAATTTTATAATGTTGAAAGTGATTAATTATAAGATTTGTTAGATTTTATAATGATTTTTTGTCATTTTTCACACTCTTTCTGAAATACAATTTGACAACACTAATTGTTTGTTGATGCTTATAACCATTAATTTCCTCATTGTGTTAACTGACTCCTGTATGAATACTAGTATAATGATGTGGATTTTTTAATTGCATAGGCAATGCTCCTGACTATTGTATGTATCGAGACTGATCTAATTCTATTTAAATGATGTCCAATATTGTCAATATAGTCATACAATACAGAATTTGATGCATGAAGCATGACTACATGCATGACTACTAATGACATCCTCTGCAATTCAACCAAATCAAGAATCTTGAATGTTGTTTTTCATGTTGCTAATCAAAGACAAGGACTTGTACATATCAGTCTTCCCAACCCTATCTGGAAAGTACGGTAGGTTTGCCTAGTTTGTCAACAACTATAGACAAGTTTGAGCTTTCACACTATAATCACAGACTGCAAAAGTGCTGGTGTCACATATAAGTCAATATTTGAAGGAGTACATTTGAACACATTTCAATGTATCTTAGAACATGTTTGAATGTTGACAAATGTGACACAGTTTTGTGGTCTGTGAAAGTTTGAACATGTCTATTGGCTAATACTGGTCTATTTGATTAACTCTCTGGAAAAATATCCATGTCTTAACCATGATTGAAGATGTGACATCTCTACAAATCCTGGTTGCATTTTCTTTCTTTCTTTCTTTCTTTCTTTTTTTTACAATCCCTCCTACAAGTTCCCAAACAATAGTGACAACAGAATTACACTGTATGTGCATTGCATAGGAAAAAAAAGAGATCAACTTTTTTTCTTTACTGATGATTGGATATTAAAGACAGGATGTAGAGATGTCACATTTCTTATATTTCACTAAAATTAAATGTAATTACACTTACAATGTGTGAGCACATACTAAAACCACTAATGTTTCATCATATTAAGTCCTATGGGTTCATGGTAAGGCCACTTGACTCCTTGAAGTGCATAAGTAGACTTACCAGTAAGTCTTGTTTATTTAAATTGAATCATGTGGACAAAAGTAATTACATGTATCACAGCTGAAATGGTTGTATTTTCTGTGAACAGCTACAAGTCTAATAGTTTAAAGACTTGTCACCATGTGTTTGTGACATATACATTTTGTACTGTTTATATCTTAAACTGTAACCTCCAGACTGTTATCTTAACCTGTTTAGTTTATTAACTCCGCAGTGAGTGTGAACTCCCAGGACTCAAACCTGGACTCATCACAGTCAAGTCTTGGGGACGACCTACTCAAAGGTTGGTTACTTTACTTTTCTTAAATAATATTCACCAAAGCACAAGTCAGTATAACTAAAGAACAGTAAATATTCACCAACAGTAAGACAGATAAAATATTGATATTCTTTCTACTTAATATGTTGACTTTTATTCAATCTGACATTTGTCTAAAGGGCAATAAAGGAAACATGAAATGATATCTTGTAGACAATAATCATTTTGAAACTGTTTGTGGAACTGGTAACAAATTGATGGTTCTTTTGTTTCCCTTTTCTTGTGATTCATGTGTTCAGATTCTCCCCAACCCATTATTGTGATTCTTCCAAAGGCAGTTATAAAACTTCCAAAAGGTAACACATACCTGGTGAAAATGTGCCCTAGATTAGCAGTGCTGTCCTGTGTTAACACTTCTGTCACAATGAAATAGCTAAACTCTTCTTCATGGCAATGTCAAAAGTGTCCTTTTGATATTATACTGCTATAAATACTGTAACTGGCTTGGCTTCGTTGGCAAAGATTCCAAGGGTCTTTTCCACTTCTGATGCAGGGTTGCTGGTGGCTGACAAGGCTGATATGTAACTAACAACTGTCAAAGTGTACATTTGCAGCAACATTATAAAGATTGTTGTATTATATAATATAAAATGGTTTTCAATACACAAAGAACTCAACATATATGTTGTGTTTTCATTTATTTCTGATAGAAATCATTGTTTGCTTAATTAACTTCCTCCTTGCTATTTTGTTAAGAGTATTCAATCAAGTATTGGAAAAACTGCAGACATGGGAAATATGCTAACCACATTTTTCATGTCAGTCTAAGAAAACAGAAAAATTACCAATATATTTTCAGGAATGATTCTAACTAAGAATCCGAAATTCTTAGCAGTTTGCCATATAGAAAAACTCAGAGAAAGATACATGTATCTTTGGTTGTCTGTGATACCAGGCTTCTTTCAGTACTACAACAATGTATATGTCACATATACATACATGTACTACAGTACTACTACTACACGAACCTAAAGAAAATGTAAATGGCATTTGTAGTTTTTGACATGTACATGTATGTTGTGTTCCAGATGCCTTGTTCCTGGGTAAGGAGACCCCCTCCCCTTATGAAGTGGAGGCTCCCCGTGGCTGGCAGATGTGTGACTCACTCCGCGAGGAGAATGGGGAGAGACTGGCCATGAAACGACTCTGGTCAGCATACTGTTTTATTAGTTAAAATCAATGATATGCAGAGCATATTCTCTCCCATGATGTAGCATCCATTTTCCAGTTTTTCCAGTGGTTAGCGACCCTTCCTCTGGACCAAAAGGTTAGGGGTTTGAATCCCGACATCTGTTGTAGCCAAACGTGCAAGCTACTGTAAATTTCCGTATCTGTATCAGTATAGCCGGTATAACCGCCCTTCGGCGTAACACACCAGCTTTGCAGGCACTCGGCACGGTAGCAGCTCGCTATATCACACCGAATGACTTGTTACTCTCAATTTTTACACATTTAATTGCAGGAGTTGTTTAAAGCTTTCTAGTGATAATGCCCCAACTGTGCTTGGTGGCAACGAGTTCCAGTCTACAATAGTTCTTGGGAAATAAGAATTTTGAACAGCTCAATTCTTGGTTGATAACTCTGATATTTGAAGGCATGACAGTTTTGCTACAAGGTAAGAATTTCGCCTGTGTTTTGTACAGTTCTGCCCATGACCAGCACACTGTGGCGTTTATAAAGCAGCTGCTCCACGAGGAGTACCTGTCCCTGTGGTGGAGTGACATCATCATGCCTCTGGTGCGACAGATCAGTGAGACGGTCCGCCCTGACGTCAGGCACGAGAACGACAACATGGACATCAGGCAATACGTCAAGTTCAAGAAGGTCACATCATTCATAGTTCATTATTATGTTTACCGAAGGAAAACATAGTCTTTGCTCAGTTTCTTCTTCTTCAATTCCAAACACTGACCTGGTCAATGACCGGAACCAGACCGTCTGTCACCATGGTAACTGGTGTTGGGTTGCATAATGTTGCCATTTTATAGTAGGAGGAATTTAGACTCCTGTCACCATATACTTACTAGTCTAGTATGTGAATGTGAGTGAGAATCAACAGAGCAGACCATATACAAAGGTAAACATTATGCATTTGCTGAATGGCGTGTTGAAAGTGTTGAATGTCTAAATCCTCATTGGATGCATCTTACAAAGAATATTTGATATTCTTCATTTGATAAAATTTACAGTGCCGATAATCATTCTAAAGAGTTGTGTTATTTCTGACTACAGATCCCTGGTGGCCATCGGTCAGATTGCTGCTTTGTCAATGGAGTTGTGTGTACTAAAAACATTGCACACAAGAAGGTAAGAGCATTTCTTTTACTATTTACTATAATGACAGATTTACATTTAGCAGAATTTTTGAATTGGTATGTTTGTGCAAAATGTCATGACTAGAAAAAAAATTGTATTTCTTTATTTCCTATTGCTCTGTTAGATGTCCCACCACATCCTGAACCCCCGTATCCTGATGGTGAAGGGATGGATCGATCACCAGCGCTCAGAGAACAGACTCGCCTCCATAGATCCTATAGTCTTACAGGTAAGAACTTAACCATCAACATGATAAGGTAGCTGTTTGGGTAGGTATTAGTAATCTAACTGCCACCTAGATCCACAGTGTACTTTAAATCACTTTATGTTCGCAGTAGCAAAAGTTAGCAGTCTGAGGAAAGTGGACATGTTCACAGAACTACATGTATATGTTCACGGTATCAACATGCTAAGGTAGTCATTTGGGTAGGTATTAGTAATCTAACTGCCATCTAGATCCACAGTACTGTAAATCACTTTATGTTTGCAGTAGCAAAAGTTTGCAGTCTGAGGAAAATGGACATGTTCACAGAACTATACATTCATGGTGGCATCAGGTGCAGCAAAAAGAAAGTCGGCAGATTATGTTCATGGTAATGATAAGTTCACAGTATAAAAGAAGTGACTGCATAAACCGTGAATATAAAAGTACCGCAGAAAAATGATTATCGGGATTTACAGTACACGCTCACCCAAGTGTTTCTTTGTTTTGTAGGAGAGAGAGTACCTGAAGAACTGTGTTGCTCGTATCACGTCCCTGAACCCCCGGCCTGACATACTGCTGGTGGAGAAAACCGTGTCTCGTATCGCTCAGGACCTACTCCTGGAGGCTGGCATCACTCTGGTACTCAATGTCAAACCTGTAAGTCTCTTCTTCTTCTCTTTTTTTCTTCTTTCATTTTTAAGGCAGCTGCCTTCAACTAGCTGAAGATTCTGCTGCCTTTTTGTGGCTAACACGAGATGGGGTTTGCCAGGCCTCCATCCAGGAAGGTAGTGTTAAGTGCCTTTCCCAGGGGCACAAGAATGGTGACATGATATGGTCGAACCCGGGTCCTCTTGGTTCCAAGCCGAACACTCTGTTGTTACACCACACGACTCCCCCTGATTTATACTAATAAAAAACAACCAAACAACCAGTTTGTTTAAGAAACAAACAGTTAAAAATATACATGACACCGATTGAAGACAAGACGTTTCAGGACTTGAAGAAAAGTGTGAGTCGTTTGTATGTTTGTTGTTGACTTGTTTGTTTGTTTGTTTTGTAGGAGGTAATGGACAGGATTGCTCGATGTACCCAGGCTGACTTGATCCCATCCATTGACCAGGTGGCCAAGCCCACACTTGGCTTCTGTCACAGGTTCTACCTACAAAACCACCTCATGCACTCAGGTAAAGGTTCAGATCTACTTAGAACTTAGAGCGAGAACTTTTGAATTTAATACCCAATGTAGGAGGGCTGTGTGACAGTCTTACCTCATGGTACATCCTTAAAAAGATAGAACTGAACTCCACGAATGTGACTGTTCCTTTTCCTTGATAAAGGTATGATAACATGGAAAATTTCTACTAACTACAATAAGCTTGATATTTCCCTCCATATTTTTCAGGTGACAACAAGACACTGATGTTCTTTGAAGGATGTGCCTCACACCTGGGCTGTACTGTTGTGCTGAGGGGAGGGTCTGATATTGAACTCACTAAGGTCAGTCTTTACCCACACTGTTCTAACAAGAGCCTTGTTTTAAGGTATATCTTGTCCATGATGCCAACATTAATATTGTTCTTACAAATACTGTAAAGATTTGCCAAACACTGAACTTTGGACAAGCTCCATACATTATTGTGTTGCTACCTATGCTACCACCACATTTGTACCAGTGTGGCAACGTGTGTGTATCCCTAGCATCTTGTATATGAGATGTAATCATAAGACTTTCCTGAATATGTTTAGTCACTGGCATTTACTGATACCCCACTTCCTTGCCTTTTCCCCTCTAGGTGAAGCAGATAATGCAGTTCATGGTGTACATGTGTTACCATTCTCGCCTGGAGATCTCTTTCCTGATGGACGAGTTTGCCATGCCCCCTGCCCAGCCAGACGTAAAAGGCAGCCCTCCCCACTCAGCAATCACCGAGCGCAGCAAACACAGGGACAAACATGCTGCAAAGGGGCAGGATAAGGAAGAAAAATCCTCCGAGAAAGAGAAGCACGCAAAGATGCCTTTGAAAGAAGTTGTAGTAGGAAGCCCGGAGGAGGAATCGCCCATGGAGACAAACATCCAAGCCGATTTCGCACATCCGCTGCAGCGGAACTGGCGCTCGGCGAGCTATGTCGAAATCGGAGACACAGAGACGCAGCTTTCCTCCCTTATTTCTCAGTTCGAGGCCGAGGCGTCAAAGCGCAAACTGTGTACGTCACCGTTCCTACGACACGACATGCCGTACCTGTTAACGGATGAAGGCAACCGCTGTGTCCTGAGGAAGTACTTCCCAATCCAGGTCTTCTGGTCGGGCCGGTTTGAACTCACTCCAGAGCGTGAGAAACAACTCGAGCGGGAACGCTCGAAACTCTACGAACTTGAACCCATGCGAGGGAAAGAGAACTCTCTCCATTTCAACAGTAGATATTCAACGTCAGGCGTCAACATCGTTCCACCCCACGCCTTCCTAAGTGGACCGCTCAAAGACCCGATCACCAACCAACAGACAGCGTCACTTCTCGCTGAGTTCCGTGCACTTGGCGGCAGGCTGCAAGAAAACAAGAAGCAAGGAAAGAGGAAGAATGGTTTAAAGAATGGCAAGAGGAAAGAAGCAAGGAGCTATGAACAAAGCCTTGATGTGGTCAGCTTGGCCAGTAACACCAGCACTGGATCAGCTGTGGTGTGGGAGCAGAAACGTTTGGTTCGTAATTTTCTTCTTATTGGTGTATGAATGATTCCAAAGGTGAATTGTCTTTTTCCGTGTTGAGTCAACATTACTAGGTGCCTGCTAGATACATGCTGTGTTTACTTAGGAACTTAAAGACTTGATATGTATCAATGTGTAATGTTTGTTGTACCTAATGGTATAGTGCAACATGTATTGGTAACTTAAGATAACATGAGTTTAATGTGACACTAAACAAAGCTAGTACCAGTAAAATGTGGAGCTTCAATGACTACATTTCACATCATGATACAACAGTCAAAACTGCTCAAGAAGACCACCCAGGGGAACGAGACTATTTGGTCCATGTATATGTGAACAGGTGGTCACTTTAGACACGATACTGGATGCTTGTGTCAATGGGAAAAATTATATAAGGGACCACCAAAAAGTGATCACATTGGCCAGGGCTGGTAGTCCTTATCATCATCATAGCTTATGTAGAGGAGGTCACTTGTACAGGTTTTACAGTACTAGAATTGGGAACCTTTACATATATGTATACACATGTATTAGGCAAAGAACATAAAGAAAACTGTAATACTATAATTATATATGAGCCATAATTATGTTTACCGAAGGAAAACATAATTGTTCTTGCTCTGTTTCCTCTTCTACTTCTCCAAACAAAGGTCAATGACCTGAACCAGATGTCTGTCACCATGGTAACTGGTGCTGGGTTACGTCATGTTGCGATTTAATATAAGGAGGGATTTAGACTGCTGTCACCAAATATATGAATGTGCTTGAGTAAGAATTAACAGAGCAGTCCACATGCGAAGATAAACATTATGCATTTGCTTTGCAAATGTTACCTTTCTAGTTGTATATGAGCCATATCTGTGTGGGTACAAATGTATGTTTGTTCCAGGAGTCCTGGGTTGTCCTGGGGGATCACCAGGCCCTGTCAGACATGACTTTACCCAATCAGACTGAGGTGAACATACTACAAAATGTAACATGTAGCAGCATGGGAAGTTTTGCCTTGCATGTTCACAGCTAACTTGCCAGGCTAACTGCAACTGTACAGAGTTCACATTGATGCACTGACATTTTGTAGATGGGAGAGTTACTAGTAGTCAACACTTTATTTAGAGTGGTGAGGAGCATGGTTCTTGGGGTTCCTGCCTAACTCTGTGGTCGTACTGCCAAGAAAACATCCACAATCTTGTTTAGTTTTGGTGTAGAGCATGATTAGAAAGTGTGGAATCTGAATGATGGTGTCTTCATTGCATGGTGGGTCTACTGAACTCACTGCTTGGGGTTTTAGCCACTCTAGTTACAGTAGATTCAGTTATTCCTTACATTTATATGCAGATACTAGTAGCTGACCTGCCATGGTTATTCCTATGTCTCTAGGTGGACTGTATGGACCCCAGGAATCACCAGCACATTTCAGTTCTCTTCAGTAGCTTCTCTTCAGCATCAGCCAATGCTCCCAACCCCTGTGTCAGCCCATGGTGAGTTTATTACATTTTACCTTATTCATGTGTCTGTCTGTGAGTGTGTCTATGAATAGTATAACTTGAAAAGTTGTGGATGGATATTTATGATCTTTGGTGTGTTGGTAGTCTGTGTCAAAAGCTGTAGAAAGAAATATTGTTATGGAGGACATTATGTTTTTGCTTGCCATGGATATTTTAGTTGCACTTAACAAATAAACTTGTAGCAGTAAATAGGATAGAGAGTTTGTCATAACTTCATTTAAGGTACATGTATGTACATTTGTACATGGCTGTACATTTAGAAATTCATTTTTGTGGCATGCACTATATGATAGCGCTATTTTCCTTAGTCATAAGATGTCAACATTTTGCTATCAGTTGAGTTGAATACAGATTGATTTTTTGATTGATTGATACTTTAGTAAGATCAGTTGTGCTTCAACATTCGCATACATGTAATTGGACATACTCCATATACATTTACACAATTTCCTTCATCACGCTGAAGGGTTGTGACCATGGACTTCTACGGGAAGAACGACATCACCCTTGGTGCGTTCCTGGAGCGGTACTGTTTCCGCTCAGTGTACCAGTGTCCCAGCGAGACGTGTGACACCCCCATGGTGGAACATGTGCGCAGGTTTGTCCACGGACAGGCCAGTATTGAGATCACCATGCAGACACTGGCCAGTCCCATCCCTGGTCAGCACAATAACATACTGCTCTGGAGCATCTGTGCCATATGTAAACAGGTAAGCCACTTTGTGCTGTGTACGTGTAATGCAAATATGTGTGTACAGTGGTTGTATTTTTCTGTTTGATGTAGAGTCTATTTTGGAAAGGGATGACTTTTCAGAGCAGTAGTGCCAACCAGAAATTGACATTTCCTACAAAATTGAACAAATTTTGAATTCTGAAGAGTGCATTGGATTATTGTACAGTATTTATAGAATTAACAGAAAGGGTAGGATAGGGAAGGTCACATAACCAAAAGCTATTGATTTTGACAGCCATTACTTTTCATTTTTCTATCTGTGGTTATTTTTTCACTGTTGCAGTATTAGTTTCATGCTCCATGTATCCTACAAGCTTTTGTATTGACATGTGCAATATTGCTAATCTTACCAGCCTGTCATCTATCAGTAGCCTGTCATTTGAGAGAGTAGGGTAAAAAAAACATTGAACTTGTACCATATCCCTTGTATATCCCAGGTGACGCCCATCGTGCCCATGTCGGTGGAGTCCTGGTCCATGTCATTTGCCAAGTACCTGGAGCTGCGTTTCCAGGGTAGCCGGTACACGCGCCGCGCCGCCATGCAGAACTGCGCACACTCCCACCACCTGGACCACATCCAGTGTTTTGCCTACAGACACTCTGTGGCTTCCTTACAGTGAGTCATGGACAAGGTTTCTATTGCCTTTTCAGAGCTCAACATGGTCAATTCTAATCATAAGTATGAATGGGTTTAGAGAATGTTTAAGAGATGCTCTTCACTGAAAGGCCTAAATTTTGACTAAGATTGGGGATGTACATAAATGTAAAAACCAGCAAAATAACACCTAATAGTATGGTATACTCTCAGTGATGCAGAATGTTCCCAATGTGATGAAATCTTTTTGGACCCCCCAGGTACCATCTAGTAACCCTGTATGAGATCGCCCTGCCCCCAATGCTGGTGGCTATCCAGGAGAAGGGACACGACCCCGACACATTCTTTGACCAGATCAAAGATCTTGCTGAAAAGTGAGCTACAGCCTTTAATTCTTATATCTTCTATTCCTTCATAATTTATTTGCTTAAAGCAGAAAGTATGTTGCATATTGTGCTATAATTTCAGACGAACGAAAAGACCTTGCTTACAAAAGTGAGCTTACAATTTTTTTTTAATTTTCTTGAGTGGTGTTGCAGTATGTCACATACTGTGTTCTGCCATGATTTCAAGACTGTGAAGTGTCCAACTGAAAATAACAGATGATTAATTTGCTGTGTACAATGTATTTTCTCTCTGTCTCAGAGGTCAGAAGCTGTATACAGCCATCAAGGACAGCATAGATCGCATCATGGCTCTCAAAGTCGACTCCTTTTCACATGAACGAGAGGAACAGATCGGCTCTCTCCAGGCACAGGAGGAGGTACATGTATAGAATTAGACTGTGTACTCTCAGTGCTAAGTTAGATGAAGCACAGTTAGAGGTGCCCATGTTTTCAACAGCAACCATATATGTGCATTAAAGCTCTATGTACCAATTGGTAGTGGGCAAAAATTATATCTAGTGCACGTACACGTGTACCTGATTTTGTTGTTACTATATCTTACATAAACTGTGATCAAAGCATGTAAGTTGAATTTAAGTAGGACGATTAAAGTGAAGAAAAGATGATCAACTTTTAAAAAGTTTTAGGGATGTCATTGCTACTGTCTTTTGAATAAAGAAAGCACTAGAATAACAATAACAAGCACCATCATTTTCTGTCGCTGTTTATAAAATTATGTTATTTGTTCCCTGCCTCCCCAGATGGAGTTCAGCCATTTCCAGCGCTGTTTGGAGCAGCTGAACAGTCGAGTTGTGTCAGTCTTTCAGGAGGATGAGAACGGAGATGTCTCCACTTCCTTTGGTAAAAAAAACATCTTCTGTTTTGTATAAGTTGACACTATAATCTCTTACATGTATTCTGAAAAAACCTAGTTCTTGGGCAATCTAAAGTAGAAATCAAGCTACTGTTACAACATAAAACATTAGACTTAAGATTGAATCATTCTGCATATATTTTCTCTTTGAAATTGTTTTCCTGGATTTCCAAATTTTTTTAAACATTCGAATTTGAGGTTTCTCAAAAATGCACGAGATACGTACTGACATCAAATGAATGTGGATGGCATGATTTGACAAGTTAAACATAAGACTCTTGCCACGCAGTACTGTAAAGTTTTGTTATTTAATCTTATTCCTGCTGCTAACCCTGTAACCAATCGAGAATTGGTATCCAAGCAGGACCTTTAGTGTACTAAAGGTTAAGAGCATGAATTCTGCTCCAGATGGCCCCCTGTTGATGTGGGATGTGGTGGATGCCATAGTGAACCTGAAGCGTATGCTGAGTGAAGCCTCCTCCACTTGGAACGCCAGGCTGCAGGACTTTGTTCACCAGGACAGGAACAAGAAGTCCAAAAGCCCCATCCTCAGGAGCAAAGAGCTGGCTGTCGACTTTGTAAGTTTTACAACTTTTGATAACTTTGATGTACACATTGTCATCTGTTGTAATTGAAATTTTCTCATCTAGATTGTCATTTTGAATCACTTTCAAATATATTAGCGTCTCTATTTCGCTTTTCCGACTACTCGTTATAAGTTGAGAATAAGTTGCACCAGGTCCACTGTATTTTTAGCAATGATGTTGATCTTTTACTCCCGAACTGTCATAAATAGTGAAAATCTTACATAAGGCCACACCAATTTAATTTGTTGGTTCTCGGATTCGCCTCTTCATTTTTTTCTGATTTGCAAAAAAAAAAAAAAAAGATTCTGGTTCTGAATCAACTCAAAAATGCTCATATTTTGCCGCCAACAGTTGAGGAAATTCCTTTTCTTCCTAGTTGTTACAGTTTTTTTCCATCTATCAATGCAGTGGTTTGATTAAAAGTTCAAAATTTATACTTTAAATTTTAACCCAGTCTTTTTTGTTGACTTCATGGCTGCATATTGTAGCATTTGGGGCTATGATAGGATGCCTAGACCTGTTTTTATTTTTATTTTTTTTCGCCCTGTCGCTTCATATTTTTTCTGAAAAAATCCGAGAACCAACAAATTAAATTGGTGTGGCCTAATATTGCTTTAAAATGTCAGTTATACCAGCCATAGTTTTTTCAGTTATAATGACTGGTTCTGTAAAGAATTGTGTTTATTTTACTTTGCAGGCCAACCATAGCAACACCTCGTCTCCAAAAACACCAGGACAAACCCCCAGAGGGAGTCAGGAAGACCTTCTGTCTGCTACTGGTCAGGGATTCCATCTTATTGTTGATCTTATCGATGATTTTCCTTACCAGTTAATATGATTTTGTTTGATTTATGCTTGTGAGATAAGTTCCATTGATATGCAAATTCCTTTCGATGTTTGGTTGGATTCTTTATGTTACCTTAAGATTAATTGCCCACTTGTATATAGTGATTATTTTCTTCTTATTTATTATTGTATTTTATCCTCAGTTACTTTGTTTGTATTTTACTATGTTGGGGTTTACCCCCCAGGTATCATTGAAAAATGCCGACAAGGCGATTTGTATCACCTGGATAAATAAATGAAATGAAATGAAAATGAAATGAAAAATGTCCATCAGTTTTTACTCAGTCCAAACGTTATAAGTATTCGAGCTTAAGAAGTGAAACATTTTTCCTGCAGAGATTTAGCTCTATTTCTGATCTATATATACATGTAATTATAAATTCCTTTATCATGTTTTGTTTGGCATCGTAATGATTTTACTCAGTAGCAACTAGCAAAGTTTGCTTGGCCATCTTTTTGAACCTACATACATGTATGCATTGCCAACAGTTGCTGCTAGGGGGCGCTTTTGTTGCCGGCCATATTTGCTTCACATTTATTTGTTTTGCTGCTCCATTGAAATATAGATGAAGATGCGCTGGTGATAGCAGAAAATTACTACAAGGCTGAGGAAGGTGAGAAGCTTTAATCTAAAAGCAGTTTTTACTTGTCATTCAGCAAAAAAGACTAATGTATTGATTGATTGAAGGCATTTGGTATATGCACTGAAACATCTGTGAATAGTTTCATCAGGTTGGTCACTGAATTAAGACAACCAAGTACTTTGCAATGTGAACTAGTCAAAATTGCCCTGAGGAAGGTGACAGATGGTCACCCAAAATGTCGACTGAATAAAACATTTGGCAGTGTAAAAAGAGGTTATTAAATTTCATACACTGATGAAACAGATTTGAATGGTGGAGTTACCCAAATTTTTCTTGTGTTGGAAAATACATTACAGTAACTGTTCAAACCAGTTTCAGAATGTCGTCTACCAACACAGACAAACTTTCAAGCTACTTGTGTCACATTACCTCAGAGTCTACAGTATGTATGGTCATCTCACCATGTCTCTGTTTTTTGTTTTTCATTCACCAGATGAGTCGGACATGTCCACATCAGCTGTGGTCAACTCCTCCCAGTCAGAAGATAACAGTGATGCCAGTGCCCTACAGGGTGCCGACCCTGGCAGCTTTGTAGTTTGCAGCATTCCAGAGGACACAGTCAGCCAGTTTGAAGGTGCAATATGGGACCTTTGTACCTAGTAGTTTATTGAATTGAATGATGTTTCAGTCTTGTGAAGGTTTCAACAAAAATTATATTGATCAGTATATGATACAACTGTACGATATCTTTTTTTAGCAGATGCATCTGAGGAGGTAGATGCTGTACAAGACAGGTGAGATTAATTTTGTTTGGTTGTTTGTTAGTTTCACGTAACTGCATAAACCACTTGTGTTACACACCAGTTTTGTACAGTAAGTAGAGGTTGCATAAGACCAGACTTGAAGAACCCCTACTCTTTTTGATAAGTGTGGATGGGATCATCAAAATCCTTGAGGGGTGGCTCACCTCAGAGAGCTACACCAGCCATAAGAAAATCCATTCATGTAAACTGAAAGCAACTTCTTCCTTTTCAACTATGCTCTGTTTCTAATTCCTCTGTTCCGTGTAGGAAAAACAGGGAGCAGGAGTCAAGGTCCAACTCGTGGAAAAGGAAACAATCAACTCAAGGTAACATATTCAGGAAATTTGTCATTCGTCATTGAAAAATGCATTTAAACGGAATGAAACTTACATGTATTAATCCACATCTGAATTGTATTTAACTATGGCATTTGTTAAGTATTTAGAAAGTCAAAAGTGCAGGGTGAAAATTTGATTCCTTTGAACAGATTCGGAGAAGAGAACTGTGAAGACACTCATCGCACAACTCCTGCCAGGCTACAGTCTACAGCCTCTCCCCATGGCGTTGTAAGTATCATACCAAAAGTCTCCCATTTCTCATTACCTTGTTACCTCCAAGTATGGGACTTTCGTTTTTGGTGTCAAATTTGAGGTCCAAAAGATGTCCCTGCAGACTGCGATGAAGTGACAGTGGAATATGTGCAGAATCAGTGAGAAATTCCCATCAGTAAATTAAATGAAAAAGAATTGGTAACAGGTCTAAATACTTCACGTATACGGGAAATCTTCAGTTTCTTGTCTCTATTTTGTGGCATACTGTAAGCTACACACACACTATTATAATTATCTGTTGAAAATGTGTCAGGTAAATGATTTTAATCTAGTGATTGATGGTTATATTGCAGCTCCCCAGACAAACATTACCTGCTGCCAGTTTGTGAGAAGGTGCCAGTTGTTGTGTATGACCAGGAACCCAGCTCTATTATTGCATATGCCCTCAGGTAATGAATTTATAATTATTCTGCTTTGCTTTGATATGAAATATATTAGATGTATTGGAATTGCATGAAGATGGTAGTAATATAATGTTGTTTGTCATTTGCAACCAATTTGTAGTTCACGTATTGATTTTATGTTTGTGTTATATAGCCATGAAACTATGTATGTAGACCTTCTATCATCAACGTTCTGTCCTGTTTTATCTTCAGTTGTAAGGACTATGAGAGTCACAGAATGGAAGCCAAGAAGCAGTCGTCAGAAGAGAAGGATCCACTACAAGTTAGGTGAGACATGTTCCCAGTGTCATGAATTTGCAGTGGAAATGTGCAGATGTTGTCACATTGGCGCACCAAATCTGTAGTGTGTTTTGGCACACATTTAGACAGATTAGGGAAAAGAAGATGGTGTAGAGTGCCTTTCCCAAGGGCACAAAATCTCCTTGGCATGGTGAGTATCGAACCTGGGACCTATTGGTTCCAAGTCCAACACTCTCACCATTGCGCCACTGACACCACTAACAGCTAAAATAAAACTGCTGCAAAAATTTCCAACTTGACAATAATCTGTTTGTTCTTCATCCAGTGTTACTCCAGTCTCCAAACCTACCAAAGGTGGAGACAAAGTGCCAACCACGGCCTCTCTGGACTCCACACCTGAAGTGTCCGGCACCAAAGGTGTGCTGTCCTTCTTCCGAGGGAAACACACCCCTGAACAAGTCTCACCCAACACCAGGAGGAAGAAGGAGAAACAGTCGGGTAACCTGGCTGGGATGGACAGTGTACACTACAACCCTTCTTCATCAGACAAGGACTCTTTTGAAGAATCAGGTATGCCTGAACTCTCCCAGCACCAGTTTCACCCTTTAAGGACATTAGAGAGTGAAGCCTTGCCAGTGTGGACCTGCTGGACACTTTGAAACATGGTGTGAAGACTAGCTTACTGCTGCCCACCTGTGTCAGTGACCCCAGCATCAATTTAATCAAAGACTGGATAGTACTAATTTCAAGTGTGTGTCATAATGTGTCAAACCTATTTAGTGTGCATTTTTCCTATGGTTTGATAAATCTTGCAGTTGAAGTGTGTACTGTGAGAGTAAAGTGTATTGTTTCTATTGTTTGTACCTCCTTAGGTTACGATGACACAGATTTCCCATTGTTTGGCAAGGATGTACTAGAGAAGGGCAAGAAACAGGCACCGTCACCTCACATAGAGCTGCGTAAGTACTGTATAACAAGTCATGTAGGACAAACTATGACATAAGTGTTACACAGATTTCATCATCTTGAAAATACTCAGTAGCCAATCATTGACATCCTTTCTTTAAAAAAAAAGATTCATTAAAGGACGACTATTCTAATCAATTAATATTGTGAATATCTAATAGTTTTTGCCTCCTCTTTATATTTTACTCAGAGTGATCTATGGGTGTCATCACACTTCACTAAATGTACAGTTTTGCTAATAGTAAAAATCTAATGTAAAATATTGAAGGCTTTTGAATCCTTTTCCAACAGAGTTCCAAGATGACAAAGCCAAGTTCTTCTGCAGAGTTTATTACGCTGAACAGTTCCGGAAACTTCGGAAAACGATATTTCCTGACGGAGAGGAGCGCTACATCCGCTCGCTGTCTCGCTGCTTCAGTTGGACAGCAAAGGGCGGCAAGTCTGGATCAACCTTCTGTAAAACTTCAGGTATGGGTTCAGCAAGATAGCAAGTAGCTTAAAGTTTGTTTTACTTTTCATTTTAGGACTCAAAGTACTTTTGCAGCATATCTGCACTGGGGCAGGTAACATTGAAAACCTGCAACAGATATGTTTTACTTGCACCACTGACTAAAAACTTGTAAGAAACCATTGCCGTTATTATTATTATTATTTTTTTTTTTTTACACTTGGTTCAAAATGTTCCGAACCACAAATTTATTGTGAGATATAAGATGAAGGTCTTCAAGAAAGAGCAAAGCTGCTCTTCTGAATAGTCAAGAAATGAAACATTACAATGTCTGTATGGACTGTTATTTCTGCATAGTAATGTTGAAATGCTCCAATTGGTATTGTATATTGTACATTGTATATTTGTTGTTTCCACCCAGATGAACGTTTCATCCTGAAGCAGATGTCTCGACTAGAAGTGCAGTCCTTTGTAGAGTTTGCTCCACACTACTTCCAGTATATACAGAGGGCACATGCAGAACAGGTACTAAGTTTACATCAACTCCAGCTCTTACTAGTGGAATACAACACAATTCAACATTTACATTCTTTTTTTAAATACTTGTAGTAATGGTACTTAGATTTAGTCATCATCATGACATTGGTCGAAAACACAGTTTATTTAGGAAAGGTATTCCATGCTTGGAGGACAACAAACTCTTGAATCTGGAGAGCAGGTAGTTGGTCTACATGATCAACAAATTAAACAGCAGTATAACACTACTACTGTGTTTAGTTGTCTGATGTGATACACTTTTTTGCAGCACCCAACCTGTTTGGCTAAGATCTTGGGTGTGTACCGGATCGGCTACAGGAACTCCCAAACCAACGCCACACTCAAACAGGACCTGTTGGTCATCGAGAACCTCTTCTATGGCAGGAAGATGGCACAGGCAAGTAACATACATATGTAGCAAGGTTACAATTGTATATGCTGATATACAAAAGTTAGGCTTAAAGAGTTGCCTAAGAAAATATATCTGTATCTGTATCTGTATAGCCGGTATAACCGCCTTTCGGCGTAACACACCAGCTTCGCAGGCACGCGGCGCGGCGGCAGCTGGCTATATTACACCGATCGACTTGTTCCACCTAACCCTTGAACTTCTAGCTCTAGACATTGTTTAAAGCTATCTATTGACAGTGCCCCTACTGTACTTGGTGACAGTGAGTTCCACTCTGCGATAGTTCTAGGAAAGAATGAATTCTTGAACACCTCAATCCTTGGTTGATAACTCTGGTACTTGAATGCGTGGCTATTTCTTGTTCTCTTGAGGAGGCTCTGTAGAAATGACAATGAAAAGGCCTACAAGAGGAGGAAATGAGGTGCACAAGCACTCTGAATTCAAATGCAGAAAAGGCCAGCAGAAGAAAAATATATTATTCACCTCTTCAATCACATTTCCGTCATATTTCCCAATGAATCATCCAAGAATTTAGATATCCCCTGACTAAGACTTAGTCAACATTTTTCCTTCATTGGGTGATCTTGTTTCAGTTGTTAACATGTTTTTTTTTGTTTCCCCCAGGTCTTTGATTTGAAGGGGTCCATGAGAAACAGGCATGTCAACATTTCCAGCAAAGAAATGTCCTGTGACATTGTGCTACTGGATGAGAACCTTCTGAAAAGTAAGACTCTTGGTTCAAAATCTCTGTCCAAACTGGTCCCTGTTGCATTGCTAATTAGTGTCACATACATGTATTAGCCATTGATTGTAATGCCTTAAGCCATTAGTGAATTTAAGGTTCACAGTTTATAAGATTTGAGACTTTAACATTGATTGTAATGCCTTAAGCCATTAGTGAATTTAAGGTTCACAGTTTATAAGATTTGACACTTTAACATTGATTGTAATGCCTTAAGCCATTAGTGAATTTAAGGTTCACAGTTTATAAGATTTGACACTTTAACATTGATTGTAATGCCTTAAGCCATTAGTGAATTCAAGGTTCACAGTTTATAAGAAACTTCAACAATTATCATAATTATCATCATCAAAGAGTTGGGCTTCAGAAAGCATTAAGTTCCAGACTTAATTTTGCATGTCCTTTTGTATAATTATCTTAATCTGTTGCTGTATTATGACTTTTTGCACACTTCTTCTTCTTCATTCTTCCTCTATGAGGTGCAGCTAGTGAAGTTTTGTCTCCAGTACAGTCTGTCAGTCATTGTGGACGGAAGTTCTGATCCTTGCAGACCAGTTTCAGACTCAATGAGTTTCTTTTGTACACAAGCGCCTGTAAATGAATATTTGTGCCCTCACAGAGGTGCTTGATGAGCCCCTGTACATCCGGCCCCACTCTAAGACAGTTCTGACCCGAGCCATCACGTACGACACCCAGTTCCTATCCAGCCACCTGGTCATGGACTACTCCCTCCTGGTCGGCGTGGACGAGGTCACCAACGAGCTGGTCGTCGGCATTATCGGTGAGGACAGTACATTTGTACATGTAGTTCTGGAAAGATGTAACAACTGAGAAATTTGGTCACGGGAAAGATGTAATACTTGTACAGTCAAACCTGCCAAGGTGACCACCTCTTCAAGCTGGCCACCTGGCCATGGTGACCACTTTTTCTCGGTCCCAAAAATTTTCCCCATTGACGCAAGCATTAAGCCACCTGTCCAAGGTGACCACCTGGCCAACCCGACCGTTCTGAGTTGGGTCCGCTCAAGGCCTGATACCTGCCCATAGTGACCACATCATTTTCGATCATGTTGATTATTGATGATAACTAATGAGAAATCATGGAGAAACCAGCCAGTTTGCCTTGACTGCTGGATGATGTTTTTGTTTGAGGAAAATTTTTCCATGTGCTACCCTGCCCACATGCATTCACCACAGAACTGAAGATGCTTACAGCATTTGACATTAAAACATCTCGACTTGGAAACCCAAAGTCTGTACACAAGTGGTAACTGTGGATTGTTTTTCCTTACAGATTACATCCGTACCTTCACCTGGGACAAGAAGCTGGAAATGGTGGTCAAATCATCAGGGATTCTGGGTGGACAAGGTAAGTATATTATTTGCTCACTGGATTGTTTGTCTAATAGTGGAGGCCTTTTTTTTCTGTGTTTCTATGTCATGGTCTACTTTTTTTGTGACTCTCATTTACCATTAGCAATGTAAGACTGCTTGAAGAGTATCTGTAAAAACAAAGCTAAATGTTCTCAACGTTATCCTCTGTAGGTAAGATGCCGACGGTGGTGTCTCCAGAGCTGTACCGTACGCGGTTCTGTGAGGCCATGGACCGGTACTTCCTTGTCGTGCCTGACCGCTGGACTGGACTCAGCATCGGCGGGCAGTGTTAGAACAGGCTGCAATACCACGCACAGGTGCTGCAACAAACTGTTCTTCATTTGTTTGTTTGACAATGTTTGTTACAGTAACTGTAAACCACTTTTTATTCGCGATAGCAAAATTTTGTGGTCTGAGAAAAACACGACATGTTTGCAGAACTATATGTTCGTGGTGGCAGCAGGTGCAGAAGAAAGAAAGTTTGCAAATTAGTTTGTTTGCGGTAATTACGGAAGTGAACAAAAAAACGCAAATATAAAAATGCCGCGAATATAAAGCAATTTACAGAATTATGTGCGGCTGTCCTGAAACATGCAGCTGATGGAGGACTGTAACTACTTCCAGTTGTGTTCACGTTGGCATTCAGAAGGACAGCAAAGCTGGGATTTGAACCAGTGACCTTGCGATTCAGACAAGATTGCTAGCCAAACATTTTACTAGGTGACTGTACTATGTAGTACAGTACTTCAGATACATATAGGTAAACTGAAAGCAGGCCATTTTAAAAGGACTAGGACAAAAATTATAAGTCCTGGTACTGCCATAGCATGATATTGTTAAGTTCTGACATTATTCCCATTTACATGTACCACACGATACATGTGTATTTAGATCTTTGGGGGAAAATAAGACGTACATGTACTCAGAGAGAGATGGAGTGGAAGTACCCTGAAAAAGATAGGCTGAATGAATCTCATATCAATCTTGCTCATAAAATTATTTGGTAAATTCAATGAAATTCAAGCCATGTGAAACATAATCTAATCTTACAGTTTACACTTTGAAAGTTTGGCTACATAAATCTAATTGTAGACAGTGATAATGAATTAACACAGTATCAATAAGTATAAGCAATTTGTAAGCTAAACAGTGCTGCTGAAATATTAATATTGTGCCTTTCATTTTGTTCTGCTAGTATTATTTCTAGTCCTAAACTGTGCAATACCATGTATGCAAATGTATGCAGAATATCATTGTGTAATACATATGATCATGTAACTTTGTATACTGCTTAATAGCAGGAATAAGCCTTGATTGTTCAAAGTATACATATAGTTGTAAATTTCTAGTTGAAAAGACTTGAGTGTGTGGACCAAGTTACTTAGGGGCAGGCCTCCACATTTGCAGAACAGGGACCCACAAAATAGAGTTTTTTTTACTGTAACAGTGATTGCATGTGTCAGACTCAAACTAGGCATCTTCCTTTCTTCTTGAAGTCTAGTTAATTTGCATGAAGGAAAATCGTGAATTATCATGAAAGAGACATGAAAAGTTGTCAGGTGAAGTACCAGTGTGACATATTCGTAAGATCTGGCATGTTAACACCCTTAAAGGTAAATCAGAGTTTGCAGATGGTAAACAGGAAAGATTCAGGTAAATCATTTGGTACAGTTCACATTCCAAATGCAGTAGACCGATGTCACATAATACATCATGAAATTTTAGCCTATATATACTGTAATTCAGATAAAATGGTGCTTAGAAAGGCCATGGTGTAACCTGCTAAAATGTTGAACTTGTAAAATCTAGCATGAAATGGAACCCCTTAGTTAGGAGTGAACTTCTTTGCAAATGAGATAAACGAAACTTGGCCACCTAGAATTGATAATAGGGGAGATTGTTGCTTTTTAAAATATTTTTGTTGATTAAGGCTTAATATATTTATAGATAATTTTATTTCCAGGGTTGAAAATTGCTACATGTAAGATAAACCCAGAAGTCAATTTGCAATCAGTATATACTGTAGTGACAGTCTGTATGATAAGTCAAGACAACAGTCGCATGAATATGTTGCATATTTGTATTTTTTCTAACAGGTAATGTCAGTTACAAATTCATAGAAAACTGTACAAAGGCATTCAAAAGCTGTAACAATATATTGTGCCAACAGTCTTGTCTACTGTCTTTACTGATATGAACTTGTAAAACTTTAGTAACACCTTTATAAGTCTTGGCTGTAGTAGCATTAGTAAAGAACACTGTAACAGTAGCTGAGGTTTTCGATTTCAGGTAAACGTTAGGTTTTGCTGTTTGCTTTCACACTAAATATAAACAATCTCAGTGATATGTCAAAATCTCTTTGAACCATGTTCAAAACTCAGAACAAATTCTGTACATTTCACCTCTTTCTATCCACAGAAAATAATACAAAAAGTAGTAAGTAACACATAGTTTAGAAAGAAGTTTAAAAGTCATGGAAATCTCACATCGGCTTCTTGACAACAACGCATGTATGTAGCAGCAGATGACTTTAAACTTCAAATCTCAGTTGGCAGTAACACTGGCAGTAATCCTGTCAGATGTCTGACCTTAGGAATTCCCGTCAAAAAGTTAGTTACCTAAAAGCATTCACAGATGCCTGTGTGATGCCTACAAAATACACTAAAAGTGAGTCAAACAAGTGTTAGAAGAATACTGAAAATAGTATATCACATTGTGCAATATATACAATACTGTTAAGCGTAATGCTGAACTTGGAAGATACTTGGTTGTAGATCTGAATATATACAATGTATATGTGTATTTCATGTGTACAGTTCAAACTCTTATCAATATGTGCCAGGCACAGTTATTGTACCAAAACTGTGAAATCGAAAAACTTGGGACATCCCTGGGGCCATATTATTCTGGAACTGTCCACTTTAACTGTACAGAGGGACCACCAGGTCTCTGGAACTTTCCCGCATCGTGCGTTGTTCGTCCGCCTGCATCTGTGCTACCCTGGCCTCGTCCAAAAGGCTGCGGAAGGACTCCACGCTCACACGACCTTGCGGATGGCGCACGGAGGCCTGCTCCCAGAGGTCATTGAATGTCTTTTCATCCATGTCCACGCCAATGCTTTTAAAGATGTGTGCAATCTGTAACGAAAGATGCAAGTTTTAGTATCCAAAGATGAGCCGATAGTATGTGTTAGAGACATCCAAAGCAATTTCAGAGCAACAAAACAAAAACAAATATTCAGTATGAGGAAATCTGTCTGATATTGACATTTACTGCCCTTTCTTGGCACATTTTTGTACAGAAAACGTTATTTCAACTCACCTCAGTTTTGGGCCTGGCCTCGAAAAAGTCCTTTTCGTGCACGCCATGGTTGCTATAGATGCTGGGGTTGACCAGACCGTAAGCGTTGGACTCGTCACCGTAGTTCTTCCTGTCGCTCACACGTTTGATCAGCGGTGCAGGTAAGTCACTCCGTACTGTTGGGATGCCGTAAGCTCGGAAACCTGGTGGGAAAATTTCCAGTCATTTATACTGATTTATTGCACAGCAAAGACATATCATTCAACAACACTTGGATACTAGTAGTGCTATAAAATTCACCACCAAAATCATTTAGAGTGACACTTCTTTTTTTTCATCTAGTTTGTTTTGTATCAGAAAATTATGCTACTCCTTTATTAATAGGCTTACAACAGCATGATACAATGTCTTCTGAGGTCAGATTGTCAGTACAGAAATTCTTTTTATTTAAATGTATATAAGATGCTGTATGTATAGTTTGTGTTTCTAAGTTTGTACCGTAATGGTTGTTCTCTTCGGGTGAAATACCTGAAATAAAGACGTTCAAAAACAGTTGATTTGGTACAGACCTTTTGTTCCCAGGTTGACAGACCCATATATGGAGTTGGAGGTGCGGTGCTGACCAATGGCGTGGTCGATCTGCTTCATCAGTCTCTTAGGGGTGGACTCAGGTGAGAGTTCTCCTCCCTCTTCTACTGCACCTGGAGGGGAAAATTGTACAAACAAACTTTAGTATTGAGCATGGACCACTGATGTATAAGATGGTTCTTTATTCAACAACCAGTGAGGTTTTGCATCCAAGGTTTTGATGACTGTCTGTCACCTTTTTCAGGGCAGCAATGGCTGATTCTGCTTTGACACATAAATGTACAGTTACTGTACAAATCTTAGCCACCAGATGTATTGTGATAGCTTTTTTATGTTAACCTTAATGTTAACCATGATGTTATGGAGCAGTTCTTGTACTCAAACATGCAGCCATTGTTATGTAAGAAAAGGATAGAAAACGGCCAAACTTTTATCAGCACATACAGTCAGTCAGATGTGCAAAGATTGGGTGTGCCTGCATAGCTGGTGTGTGTTAAGCCAAATGGCAGTTATACCGGCTATACCGATACAGATACAGATATAGATATAGTTTAGTGAAGAAAATTTGACATTACCAGGTCATACAGTTGCTGATAACTACACTTAAAGAAAGATGACAAAACTGCCAACACTTTCTTACCTTCCAGGCTTCCTTTTCTTGCGGTGCTGAGACCACTTGGCATCTTGTCCTTCCAGTTCAAGAAGTTGGCAAACTCCTCGTAGTCGATGACGCCATCTTTGTTGACGTCGCAGTAGTTGAAGAGGAGCTCCATGAGCTCAGGTTCTATGGGGAGGCTGAACTGTGCGCAGACCTCACGCAGCTGGGCAATGGTGATCACCCCCGCTCTGTCCTGTATAGTACACACATTATTAGCAACGAGGTATGGATGTAAGGGTGGAGGGTTGATGGAGCTATCTCTAGATACTGCAATGTGAAGGTACCGTATTGACTTTTTGAGGCGATACACGGGGATGACAAACACTTTAAACCACAAGAAACTGGACAAAAAAAATGTCTTAACTCTTGGATCCTGGGACTAAACTTCTACTTAACTTCTTTATTTAAGAATAGATACGATTAATGTGATCGGATACAAACATTACAGTTTGGACATTGAATGGACGCTAACATTGCCGTTCAAAGATCCGAATAGCCGAACACACATCCATTTGAAAAAAATTTGAAAAGAAAGATTAATCTCAAGCCTAAAGAGATATGAAAACTTCAATGCCCAAAAAGTTATCACAGTTTGGGTAACAGTTTGAAAGGGAAAATGAATGTAAAGAAACCTATGCTCTTTTGGTTTGCCATGTAATGAGTACATCATCAATACCGGTATCTACTAGTATTTGTTTCAGTTTGCATTGCCATAGGTACCCACCCTATCGTAGTGTCTGAATGCGTCCAGTAGACTGTCAAAGTTGTGATAGTTGGCCTTCTTCAGGTGCTGTCGGATAGCGGCCACGATGCCCCTCTCTCTGTCACGCCCACGCAGGTACTCATTAGGTGCTCGACAGTGAATAAGGTCACCCGCACCTGTGGGGTTAGGGTAAAGTTAATATTTCTCAAATCAAAAACAACAAGGAACTTATAAAGCTCTTTTGACCAACATTTAACAGGATCTAAAGCATTTCCTAGCAGAAATACCTGGAAGTTGATAGTATACTCTTCTAAGCAAATAAGCTATCAAGCAATGAAACCATTATGATAGTTATCAAAAAGTTGAACACAGTTGCAAGTATGTGTACTTACCATATTCATCAGGCTTGACCAAAGTGCCAAATGTGTGGTCAGGTCCAACATTCAAAGTGTCTTTGATACTGAAAAGATAAGAATTAACTATTAAACTTCAGTTGCAATATGAAAATCTAAATGTACATGTAGGTTAACTAGTATTCACATTGAATGAGAATTGTTGAAATGAATGGAAAAAGGGGGATCAAAAGTACTGTTATTGTCAAAAGAAAGCCGTAATAAATCTATGATGTTTATATTCTTAACATTACGTATATACACAACACTTACGGGTCATGAACCATTGCCAGCTGAGGCTGTGTGCGTTCCCTGAAGTCATCCACTCTTTTGGACACAATCTTGGTGGCTCTCTCACTGGAAAATTAAACAAAACCATGTTAAAGCACTATCATCACATAAACATGTACTTAGTCTACTATACTAGTAGCAACCACAAAAAAATTCATCTGAAAAAATGTGCAAGCATATTGCCACTGCATTAATAATTTTCATTTCAACAGCTATCAAAAGAGAACTACTTGTAGCTTTTACATTCGATTTTAATGACATGATATTGAAAGGTGTAGTATTTTCCACTAAAAAGCAACTGCTTTCTCACCTTTCCACATCGTGCAGCCACTTCAGAGTCTTTCTCACGTTGCGTCCGTCGACATCGTGTGGTGTCTCCACACCAAACATGCTGGTCTTGGGGATCTTACTCCAGTCGTACTTGCGGTCGTAGCTCTCACCAACATCATAATCTGAGTGGGAGAGCTTGTACAGGTCCTTTCCTACCAGATCCTCCTCCTTGACTTTTCGCCAGGACTTTGGGGGGTTGACAAGTTCTGTTGCTGTGTAGTCTGTGGAAACAGCAAGAACTTTTAGCATTTGTTGTACCTGAAATTGCTACTAAGTAAAGTTGCTTTTCAAAATCACAGCTTTTGCAATCAGTTGGTCAAGTGTACTATGGCACAAGTAAGCACGGTTTAAGATACTCTTGGTGACAAGGATTTTCTGTCAAAGTTTGACATAAAACAATAAGTCAACATCTGAATGGTATAACAGGCAGAACATTACATACTAACACAATATGTATCAAGCAACTAGATAATTATATTCTCAGGAGAGTCAATAGTGACTGTAACATTTTGTGTTTTTCTCTTCTCACCTTTTAATGTCTTGACCCCACAGGTGGTTGTCTCTGGTTGGAACCAGGAGGGTATGTTGGGGGTTTGGTCGTGTGTTCTCCCCAGGGGAGCCTTCTGATGGCTGGAGTACAGGGATTCACGCTTGTCCAGTAGTCTATGCTGGAACAGTGTCTTTGGCCACGGGTTGGTCAGCTGCCCAGCCTATGGAGCAAGTTCCAGTTTAAATTCTGGTATTCAAACAGTTGTTATAGATGCTACAAAACCACTCAATTCATTGATACATTTTCTTAAAAAACAACAAATGGAATTGTTGGATTGGTCCATTTGCCACACTTAAATTGATGATATCCAAACAATATAAAACTACATTGTATCTTTCACAGGTGGTTGTTATAGATGCCTCAAAAGCACTCAACTTATTCATACATCTTGTTAAACAACAATAATGGAAAAGTTCAATCTATACTTAGGAAAAGTTCATTCTATACTATTACTAATACTATACTATACATCTGTAGGTAAAGCTGAATTTATGCCTTAAAGTAAACCCCTGAAGGGACATATGAGACACTGTTTTGTCATGGTTTGTGGCATCACCCGGGTCACATGACGTACCGTGAGTGAGGGCTTTGTGCTGAGGCCGTGTCTCATCTCCGCTGCCCGCGTCAGAAACTCATCGCCCGCCTTTCCGTAGAAAACCCTCGTCATACCCGCCTCCGGACGGGTCGTGTTGATGTACTTCTTTACCACCTTTGGTGTCCGAACCTATATTAAAAAAAAGGACCATAAACAAAAATTGTTCCAACTTTTATAACAGCTTTCCCATTTCAGAATACAAAACCTCCAGTCATTTAAAACAAGAGAACATTGGCATGTTCTTTCCACTATCAAGACTTCTACATGTAGCTAGAACCTTGTAATTGCTGTACCAATGCTTAGCCAGTATGTTATTGTAATGTTCCAACCCAGGCTATTGTTAACGTTACCACATTATGAAGAAAAAAATCAGGCTGTTTCCATGAAATTTTAGACTGAGAGAAAGCTGGTTTTCCCTATAGTATAAAACAGTCAGTATGAATGTATAATAAGATTTTCTTATGAAAGATATTTCTGTATTCTATACCTACAGTCCATGAGCACATTTTATCCTGCAAAACATGCACTAGAACATGACTGCTATTACAGTTTATGTTTTAACTACTTGACGTTTATATTTTAATATATTGCTCACTTGTGCTTGTAATAACTAAACAATGCATAAGGGCCATTTATAGATTTGAACAGCTGGGAAAGAGAGGGTTTACTCATAAATGTCCTTTGTTTTTCAAGGACCCTCGAAATTTCACATTAGGGGCTATCAGTGTCTCCTAGTTGGTCGTGTGTGACATTTCAATTTTACACACAATGAGCCAAGGGAAAGGTAGCAGAAAAAGGGCCATATAAGATTTCTCACCCTGTTTTCACAACCTGTATAAAGTTTCTAAACAAATCTGATTGAGTTTCATTGACACAGTCTGGTGTATAATGGTTTGTTTACACAATGCTTATCAACCAATATTTGTGTAAATTTTCCAGAAAATTTCCCCAGTGCTTTAGCCCTTTCTATATCAAAAATTGCATGTATTCACGTAATTTGTAAGTTGGTTGTTAGAATTTGGATGTTACTAAGACCAAGTTTTCAACTGTTTACTTAGTTCTTTGCTAAGGTAGTTTGTTTTGGGACAACAACGTCACCCTTCTCTAATCAGCACTGAAAATCTTCACAATGGCTTCAAATAATGCTCTTATTAAGTGTGGAAACTTCGTAGTTGTCAAGACTGAACTCATCTATAGAAAGATTTTCAATGTAATACCATTAACAGTGAAATCCTAGGCAACACGAAGCTGGTTACTTGCATGTTGTCAATGTAAACAATGTAAAAGTACTTACTCGAGAAGGGGGAGGTTCCAAGCAGTCTCTTGCAGTTCCACCCATCGGCCATAACTTCCCAGCCTGTACAGGGAAAAAGAAGAAAGAAAATATAATTTCTTAGCTAAAAGTTACGTCTTAAAAAGGTTACTAAGACAAGATTTTGCTAAGTACACTGAGTTGGTCAACATATGCCACGTAACGTACATAGGATAATATATAGCAACAGCTGTTTGCAAAACAAGAGTGTAACATTAATTGTTAGTTTTAATGCACATATTGTGATTTATTACGCCAAGTTCAGTTTTTAGAATGATTAAGCTACGACTTTGTGATCGTTACAGGGTGGAATAGTTTGTAAAACATGAACAGCTGTCTATGTTGTACTTGTTTGGATCAGTTTACGGATAACGTTACACCGTTGCCTAACTAACTCTGAATCTCTGGTAAATAGTTGATAACGGTTTGATATTACTGATAAATCTAGACTAGAGGCAAAGATAAATACATAAAGTTAGAGATGATAATAAAATCCCAGATGGGTTTGAAAGATCATGTTGGAAAAATAGCTTACCGCGCTGATGTCAGGGTTCCTGTCTCGAAACCGTCCTGTGTTGCTCACCAACATTGTCGCTACACGTGGATTTTTCCCGCCACCTGGTTCAATCGAACGATTTTCAACCTGTTGCCGCAATTAAATGCTTTAGACGGCGCCTGTCGCTTGTCGTTGAAAAGGCCAACCTGCTCGTTCACTGTGGTTAATCCAACTGTTGCTCTGCCGGGCTTCGCACGCTTGGGGGAATGAATGAACCAAGGCAACCATAACATAGCGTCCCCCGGTACATAGCAACCGCTGGTCAAAGGTCAACAAACTATGACGACACACTTCTTGTCGTTACTCGAAAGGTTTTCGACTTTTCCCTCCAATTTGTAGGCTTTTGTATAACAGAGTGTGTAAAATAAACTTTTATTTGAGTGTTTTGAATTATTTTACGGAAAATATCTGTTGGTCTCGCGAGATTTTTGGGGTGTTTCCATCCATGACGTCACCTGGAAATACCGTCGGGTTTCTCGGGTTGTTTGGCAGGGGCGCCAATGTGCGGAGTAATATAAGTAGATGACATCACATCCTTACAGAAAATAGGGCATAAGATATTACGCATCTAAAACCTTGAATCGTCTCTTAAATTTATATCTTTTATAAAGAAAGCTTACGGTTGTAGTTTGGGTTGATATTTTTTATCGTTTGTTGTGTTATAACGAAGTTTAATTGTTTTACGTGTCGCGGAGGGATACAGCAATTAGCAGCTCGTCAGGAAGTCACGAGATCGTGCAGGCTGTGGAGGTTGTGTTGAAGTGTGTCACTCCAATACTTTTGGCGAAAATTTAACGTCGTCTGATCCCGTGCACACCGACATTTCAGTTCGGACTATTCTAAAGGGTATGTAGAATCGGTATTCCTTGTTAAAACGGTCCTAACGATTGTAGTTAGGACGATATTGTCCGCGGAAGTTGAGGTGGTCTGAGGCACTTGATTTCCAAAATGGCGTCTTCCGTGACTATGAAAGCTTCGATGTCTCTCATATTTGTGGCCGTAATCGTAACTAAAATATGATATACGAACAATCGTGAGATTTTTCGCTAGTAGATTTGTGTGAATCTAGGTCATGAGGAGTATGTTATTGTCCTTATTAGGGTGTAGTATCGGTACATGACACAGCATGGCACTGGGAACCCCGAGTAGACAGTGACGTAACTTTATTTACTTCCTGCCCGAAGACAAGATAGGGGCGTTTCCTCGAAATTTAAAGGAAGGACGCGAAGATCTCAAGAAGTTACAAAGCTCGAGAAAGTTTCCTCAAGCCATGGCGTTGTTGCTGATTTGTCAGAAGGTATTGTTGTGTTCATGAGACATGTTGACATGTACCAAATTATACAGGATATCACATGTATACTAAATTATAAATGTGTGGTAGAGTCTGATGACAAACAGCTGATATGTTTCTTGGCGTCAAACTTCGACTTTGTTGACAGAATGAGTCAGAGATGTGACATAACTGTGCTTTTTTTCTTGACTACGAAAGAAAAAAAGACTTGTTCAGAGATCACATCTGTCCATCATTCATAGGGTTATACTTAAGAAAAACTATGTGGTTAATGGTTGTAATCAATTTTACAAGTTTTACTTTTAGTCAAGTTGGTACTAGGTAGTAACAAAAAGAAGTTGATAACACTACTAACATGACAATGGCTGTTTCTTCCATGTGATAATGTTTGTTTGGTGACAGAAACATATCAGGTGACTTAGGGTCATGTATATGCATCAGCATGATCATGATGGGAGTGCAAAAGTTTAAAGCAAACAAGTTCGGCTAGTGTTGAACTGGAAAAGAGATGGGCCAAATAATTAATGCGCATCTCATCAATGACCTGGAGATATATTTTTTACTTTTCTTTGCAAAGGGTTTACAGATAACTGATGTGGTATCTGTCATGATAATCAAATGTATGTTCATGGTTAGTTTGTGTCATAAGCAGACTTATTAAACGTACATACATAAGTTATTTAGCAACATGTATAAAATGTATTTGGGGTACGATCATCCTTTTTTTATGTGCTGTAGGTAAAAAAATGTGTACAAAAATTTGAGATCACCTTGTACCTGTAAGGTCAAGCAAGGAGACAACAGAATTCAACTCAAGGTTAGGGTAGTGAAGGACAGGGTTGGCAGCATTCCATGCATTGTTATTCTCTTCACAACAGCATGGCTTCCTAGAAGAAAGGAAGCGTTGCACAAGGATGGCAAGATTGTTTATTGCACTTGTTGCCAAGTATGTTATTCGATGTTAATCTTTTTCCAAGTAAAAGGCACATAATCATGAAAATGAGAAATAGTGAGTGATCCATGGAATGATCGATTAGCTGAATTAATGTGTAACCTGCTATTTGAGGATGGGGTTTTGTGTGCATGAAAAATTTGCACATGAAAAGAGGTAGTACTCTTGGATTTGGACTTCTGGAAATTGACATACAGAAAAGAATAGTCCAATCCAATCAATACATTCCACTGTACATTCATTGATGTTGGAACAAGGATATCTATAGAGCCTGACATTCCCTTTGGAACGAAATCCAAACCACATAGCACACAGCTGACAACTTTTGGCATCTGATCATGACTGACGCTCCAGTGAGTGTTGTATAGGATAACAGACAAAAGTGGGAGTGGCTTATTAGCATTCCATAGACCAGACACATTTCTATGTGTAGAGTAGACTCAGAACTATGTCCTATGCTGCTACTCTTGGTTCTTGTTTTGAAGTATTTCGTTAGCACTGCCCATATAGAGTGTATGCTAGGGATGGAATTTTCTGATTTAAATTCGTCTGACTTTTGTGAGAATACAGGACTCTAAAAGTATTGTTTGTCACCATTAGAATAGATGACATTTCTATACATCAGATTTCAATATTAGTTGGTGTTGATGCACTCTGCCGGCCAAACTGAGACAACTATTACATTGCCATCAATTGATCTGTGTCCACAGGGAAAATGTAAATGGATCAGGGAATGGAGCGTTATTGAGTGGTTAGCCAAGCAGTAGATGTTTGCACCTGCAATTTGATGGGATATGTTTTCATTTGGCCATAAGTCAATTACAGCTCCTTGTTGTGGGAAGAAAGCTGTGGCTTCTCAGAGGTGTGCTGTTGTGAAATGAAATCAATACTCAACACTTATTAGTTTTCCACTTCAGTGTCTACAGTGCATGTTATGAAGAATCATGACAGAATATCGGTGATTTTCAGGACAAGTTATTAAAGTCTACAGCATGTGTGTTGTAAAGAATGTGTTGACAGCCCCTCCACAGAGTATGGTGACTGAATCTACAAGTCTACTACATGTGGTTACGAAGAATGTTAAATTAACAGAATATCAGTGACTTTCAGGATAAGTAATTTAAATGCAATTTTCTTCTGTTGTTACAGGTGTGATTTTGGTTGTGCTGTAAGAGAACTAGAGCTTTGGGATGGCGGCCAGAGGGGCCCAGAGGCCAAACGGTACCCAGGGGAAGATTTGTCAGTTCAAACTGGTGCTGTTGGGAGAGTCGGCGGTCGGAAAGTCCAGTCTGGTCCTGCGCTTTGTCAAAGGGCAGTTTCACGAATACCAAGAAAGCACAATTGGAGGTAGGTCTTAAGCCTGCTGCAATCCTTTTGGTTGATATTACTGTGGTATGAAAGAGTACCCTTTGCATATGTTTTCATGCTGTACATGTAATTGCATCAGTGTTAATATATAAATTACCAATGAGAAGCCTCCATTTCCCATCAGTTATCAGGCTGTAACATCGTAAGTGGTGAATAATGAAAAAAATGGTCGATTATAAGAATATCCGACCACTTTCTGGACTGTACCATTTTACAGGGGGCAGAACACATAACAGTAGTGTAAGACAAAGTATTTATGTATTAAACTACGTATTGTAGTTCATTCAGTGGTTATCACACCTGACCAGAAATTATCTCACCATATAAACCCCAGGGTGGGGCATTAACCCTTAACAATGTCTGTTTCATCCTTGTGCAGCTGCGTTCCTAACTCAGACGGTATGTCTGGACGACACAACGGTGAAGTTTGAGATCTGGGACACAGCAGGCCAGGAGCGGTATCACAGCCTGGCCCCCATGTACTACAGAGGCGCGCAGGCCGCCATCGTTGTCTATGACATTACCAACCAAGTACGTCTGCACGGCTGCCATGCTGTCTCACACGCCTTTTCATTTGCTGCTTTTTTTTAATAACCAAGCATGAGTAATGTGGCCATTTTTGCAGAAAAGGTTATGCAATACTGACTTTTTTTAAGTTGGACAATTTTAGGGTTCTGCATGTACAAATTATTATACTCGCTGCTCCCACCATGGTCTCTTCTATGGTACACATACATGTAGTACTTGATAGTATCTCCAGTGCTTGGTAACATCTTTGAAACTTATGCTAGAATGTTGAGTTATAGAGACTTGCACTGTGGTAGGTGAATGGCTATGTAAAGATATTCTGCTTGTGCTTGGCTGTTTCCCTCTGGGTGTTTTTGTTGGTGGATTGATGTTGTGTGCGTTTGTTTGCATGTCACGACTTGCAGGAGTCCTTTAACCGTGCAAAAACATGGGTGCGAGAACTGCAGAGACAAGCCAGCCCCAACATAGTAATAGCACTGGCCGGCAACAAGGCCGATCTTGCCAACAAGAGAATGATTGAGATGGAGGTGGGTGGAGGGCTGTGTTACCGTCCCGGGCTGTTCCATGGAGTGCAGGGGAGTCTGCAAAGATGTGCATCCAAAATAGTCCTTTGGCAAAGTTTTATACTGTTTGGGTTAATAACTTTATTGAGTAGCATATTGAAACCTGAGCCCAAACTCACATCACTTCTTTACTAGCCCAACAGCTACCTATCGTCCAAAATTCGTGACTCTAGCATGTCCAGATCATCAGAACTGGAAATTCAGTTGCATTACCATAACAAGCCACCAGGTGGCCCAAAGTCTAATTAAAAGAGAAAGAAAGGCTCCACCCCTGAGCTATTGCCAAAAAGCCACATAGATTGTTTTGGACTGTACAGTTGCACTTCCCTGTTTCACTCCGCCGGAGCAGCCCGTAGTAGATAGAGAAAGCAGTGGTCAGATTCCATGTTGTTCTCGCCTAGGACACATTTGAGAGGGCAAAAAATTGGGTGAAGGAACTGCAGAGACAAGCCAGTCCCAACATCGTAATAGCGCTGTCTGGCAACAAGGCCGACCTCGCTAACAAGCGAATGGTTGAGTACGAGGTAAGGACGCCTGTGTCCGTTACCGCTCATGTGAGTCCTGCGGTGTGCCTTTCTCACCACTCGGCCGTCTTGTGTTTAACTTCTGGGTGTACAGTAGGTACAAGGGCTGTCATGTAGTAGACCCTTCTGCATGGCTTCCTCCTTATTATGTACTGCTGAAATTTCACTGAAAGTAAAACTGGTTTGTGGAAAAGCTTTAGACACCTGTCATGTGTGCTGATTTGCCAACAGGAAAGGCTGATCTTTTAAAGATTCATAAAAAAAAAGATCTGTTGTTGCATGGCATTAAATTTGCACAAACTGTTCCTTTACATGTTTTCAATCCTTTCATGAAAAGTAGTTCTTTAAAAGTGTAGTGCCTTGTGTCTACCACTATGTATGTACTGTTGGTATTTATACATAGTAGTATGCATAGTCTATGTATACATGTAGTAGTGCTGTACATAGGAAAAGTAAGTTGAAGACCAATAGGGGAAAGTGTTTTCATCATGCACAAACAGTGTGAAGCGATGACTTGCTAATAATTTGTGCTGACTCATTTGCAGGAGGCCCAAGCATATGCAGAGGACAACAGTTTATTGTTTATGGAAACTTCTGCAAAAACGGCAATGAACGTAAATGACATCTTCTTGGCAATAGGTAAGTAAGATTTTTTTCCCCTCCATTTTTTGTTTGAGGAAACTGCTCTTCATTGCTACAATGTTGGGGTATGCTAGGAACGGTAAAGGACTAGTTGTTCATGTTCTGTTCTGTTGTGTTCTGTTCTGTTCAGCCAAGAAACTTCCCAAGAATGAGCCTGCTGGCGGCGCGGGGAACCAGGCACAGGGGCGGCGGGTAGATCTCAAGGAAACAGGGAACCAACAGGCTACCAGCACTTGCTGCAAGTGATGGCACAACCACGAGAACAGCACCACCCAACTCCCCGTATTTTCTACCCCAAAATACTCGTTCCCAAACACACCCTCTTGTCCCCTCCCACTCCTTTTTACCCACCCTGCCGGCTCTCTGAGGTTTCTGCGTCTTCATGTGTCGTTATCTTCAATGTCATCCATTTCATCATATGTTAGTCCTGCTGCATGTACAAATGGTAGCTCAAACTATGCTTTGTAAATCAAAACAAAATATGGTGTGGGGAAAGGCAGATTTCTTTTTCTATTATAAGCAAGGTGTATGTAATATTATTCTAGCACCGTTTTGTTTTTTAAGCTTTCCAGTACCATTGTAGATACAGAGTCCTTGCATAATGACGTAAGTGGCAATGTACAGGTGTAATCGCTAGGAGAAACTGACAGAAATTGATGCTATGAAAAAAAGTTGATAGTGAAAAATGAAAACGTCTGGGGTTATGCATTTGTTAAGGCAATCATGGGGTTGTATCATTCATGAATTAGAAATGCTTTGAAAGGACAATTTAACTGTACAACCAAACTTTAAAAAAATAATATAACATGATGTTGTCACCAATTGAATTAAATTGCCCTGCAGAAGAAATTAAACATTGCCATGGAAGCTTTTTCAAAGTACGCACTGGTTGGACATTTTGTACTCTGCCTAGCTCTTCATTTTTATTCAAACCTATTATAGTTGGTGCCTTTATGTAGTGACATGCATTCCTCTCTGAACCGGCTTGTATTATCAACTTCTTCACCCTATCTAAACACGAACATTGTAAATATGAACAGTGTATGCTTTTTCAATGTTGAAGTCTTCTACTCTTATGCTGGCTTGTATGCTATAATCGCCTCTCAGACAACCGTAGTACACTAGAGTTCACATTGGATAAAGGGGGTGGGGGGAGGTACAGTAATGTCTAGGTCTGTCTTTTCTGCTGAATATATCATTGGTACTCGTCAAAAGATTTTTAGTCGTAAAAAAATTTCTCATGGAACCAAACAAAGAAGTTACAGGAGTCACACTTTGTTACAGTGGTAACAAGTGTTTTCTCTAGGAAATAAAGACTAAAAATATGTAATTGCAGATGATTTACCCATCAGTGTAACAGTACAGAATCAAGGTATTTCTATAAGTGTCTATGTTGGTGTGAATCCTGCATTATCTTAACTGTACAAGTGAGACTTTGGCTACATTATTGTAAAGCTTTAATGATGACTTCCTTTTCCCCTAAATACTGACATAGTCATGTATGAATTTAATTCTGTTGTACATTAAATACACAGACCAATATATGTAGAGAAAGGACACAAAAATGTGTGAGGGTTATATTGTTGATTATTTAAAGTCTACCTTCCCAAGAACAACCTGTCAAATCGTGGTTTGGTGAAGAATTATAGTGGTGAAGTCTTTACACATCACAGAAAGTTTGAAAAGAGTTCCAAGACTGCAACACAAATGGAAAGAATTAAGATTTGCTGTATGCAAATGTTACCTTTTTCTATGCTGTTGTTATATGGGTCCCTCCAATAATGTACAGGAGCCCATTGGCTACTTCATTTATTTACCATTCCCTATTTGTTTGAGGTGTTGCTGAAAAGATGTATTTAGAAACTTGTAGTATAATTAAACTGTATAAATTTTTGGGCTTTTATTCAATTTCCTCATAATGTATTCAAGGGTATTGAATAAGTCTACTGAGGGTTGGACATTTTGGAGGAATTAACAAAGGTATTAATAAAGCTTGTACAAGTTAAACTGTAACTGTAGGAGCAATCATTGATATTTGTGCAAGTCAGTATTTGTGTTAGGGCCTGGGAGGGAAATAAAAACCACATTTGTATGAAAGTTGGTATTTGTGACTACTTGGCCACCTCCACAATTGAACAGTAACTATTATACTGGAGATAAAAGAGTGTGAAGAAGGACAAATAGCATGGAGCCCTGACAGCAAAATATAGGAGCCTTTGCCCTAATTTAGGACAACCCCTAGATTTAAAGGCATCCAGTGCAGTTTTTTGGGCTGACATACCCAATATTTCAAATATTCTAGTCATTAATCAACATACTGAGTTGAAACTACACTATCTCAATGTATATTGTCCCTCATGGAGCAAAAATTCAGACGGAAAATGGTTGCTGGAAGGATCCTGGGCTGATTTTTAGGGTACCATCTTCAGGCTTATTTGCCGAAAGCATGAAGTACTGATTCAAATGTGCTAATTGGTAGCACTATGTGTCAATATCACAAAGATTGCCTTCTTCAGAATATTTCGTTTTGCTGCCCTGAAATCACAGTATGTTAAGGGAGTCATATAATACTTAAGATTTCCAAGATTTTCACCAAACTAATGCTCAGAATCACACAAGTGATAAACCTCACCAGATAAGACCTGACTGGACTTTATTGTACCATTACAGCTCTGGCAGTTAGTTGATATGAACATTATGTGATCAGGTGCCAGTTACCAGAAGGTGACATGACTCAAGTTCATACTACACAATTTTACAAAAACAATGCAAACTGCTCACCAGGCCTTTACAGTCACACTTATTGGTGCAAGAAATTAGACAACATCTGTTCATATATATAGTTGTTAAAGCCAGTAGTTTTGTCTCTCAATTTACACGTCTTTTATTTAGTCTACTGTCAAAATTGCAAAATCTTTCAATTGATAGATTGGCACAACGATGTTGCCTTTTTATGTCTCCCCATTTTACACCTCACAGTCCAACAAGATTCACTAGAAGGTTAGTATTCATGATTCCAAGTGCTCTTGGATGGATATCAGGACTTCATAACATACTGAGTAATGGCCAACTGCAAAAAATCACACAAGTGATATGGCTATTTTACAAAACGACTCTTCATGAAATCACATAGTGTTTGCTGTTGTTGCATCGTAAATATATCAATGTGGAAATTTTGTGCAATTTCACAACTGAAATCTAACTATGGCTACATGTATCAGTACATGTACAGGCAATTCTCAACAAATGTTTTTACTTCAATCCAGAAGTTCTTGTACATTTAGCTTATTTTCAAGTTCAAATCTTGCAGCCAGGTAGCAGCACCACCATGACAGTGATGTTGTCCTTAGACCCTGCCAGTAAGGCACTCTGCACCAGTCTCTCAGCCATCAGTTTAGCCAGGTTACAGTACATCTCTCTCTTGGTCGGCATGCAAGTCAGCTCGGACTGGGTGTATATGGCTGGGTAGTTCTGTATGGGTTTCTGCGACTCAACTTCTGACTTCTGGTCACCAAAATCAGCTTCCAGAATCTTGATGTTCTCTGATATGACACTACCAACCTCTACCTCTTCATCGTCAAATTTTTCCTGATTCTGTCCTTGCTCCAGAGATTTACTCACGATGTCCAGTTTCTCCTCTAGTTTAGCTCTCTCCTTTTCATCTTTTTTGTCATCTTTCTTTCCCTCATTTCCCTTCTCTGCTGTCTTGTCTACATCCCGTGGAGTGTGGAGTTTGACGGACAGCGCGGTCTGTGCTCTTGCCCCTCCCCTCTGTGAGCGGTCCGTCTTCCCCCCTCCTCTGTTCAGGGCATGGTTGTCCCCTATCATTGGCTTGTTGCTCCCAGCGAAGGAACTCTGTCCGTTCCAGCGACTGCCGCCATGTATGGAGATGGGGGGCTGGTCGCTTGGCGGTGGGATCTCCTGTCCAGGCACCATCTGTAGAAGGAGGGACACAGCTTCCTTGTCCGAGAGAACCTCCCAAACCCCGTTTGATGCAAGAATCAGGAACTGTGCGTACTGGTCTATCGAGACGCACGTCGTGAATGGCTCATTCAGCACACATTTCTTGATGTTTACATCGCCGTGGTTACCGAGCCCCCTGGTCGTTGCCATGGTGCCAAAGATGCGGCCGTGTTTCTTGCTGCCGGTGATGGTGCCCCCGGTGCGTACGACGCGGCTGCGCTCGTGGGGGTTGGACGTGGTGTGGTCCATGGTGATGCGATAGGTTTTGCCATCACGACACAACACAGCATGGGTGTTACCTGTAATGTAAGCAGAACATGATATAAAAATTGTGTCTTGAAATTGCATTGCCCAATAATAAGTGTTGCCTAATACCACTGTTGATACCATAGATGGAAGGGTTACATTGCATTATATAGTGATGGAACAATGCTTTTACGTAATGAATACCATACCGGTAGCAGACTTCAGTGATAGCTTGATTTCAAAGAATGATACTGTATGTGTTAGCCTGGGTACCATCCTGGTTAGTTTACGTCCGCTCCTACAGTCGCTACC
>NW_017802935.1:3679999-3696114 GCF_001625305.1 Branchiostoma belcheri
GGTAGCGACTGTAGGAGTGGACGTAAACTAACCAGGATGGTACCCAGGCTACTGTATGTGTACAATTTTCAACACAATCCATGCTGAGTCACAAAACTTGCATTAATGATAAAGTGTTGACATTTAGAGAAAGTTCAAACTAACATTGCATGACAAAATGATACATGGAGATGGAGTCTTACCAGCATTGGCAACAAAGAGAACCCCTTTCTCCTGTGGCAAGTCCTTCTCTACGGACGAAGGATTTGTCCTGGCCGTCTTCGCCTCGTCTGTTTCATCGTCTGACACGTCCTCCATGTTGGCGTTCTGTACGAGGCACGTGAGCGTGGAACACCCGCTCCACCGTACACGGGACTGCTCGTCTCTCCCGCGCGTCAGGACCCAGTCAGTCTGCTGGTGCGCTCGTCTGAACGCCGTGGCTATGTCCTCTGTGTACGGATCACCGGGTACTGTGGCCTCGCCTGCTTTCGTGGACCGAGCCGTCTCGCCATCTTGGTTGACGCTGCGATACGTGACTGCCGTCTCGTCTTTGTCCTTCAGGTTCAAGTAGTCTTCAGGGTGTTGTAGATCCTCTGGGCGATCGTACACGACATCTGAATCAAACTTCGCCACCTCTTCGATAAGGTATCGGTGAAGTTCATCAGACGCAACCTCTGCCGCAAATGGGCCGTGGTGTCCGTCGTACAGAGCGAAAAATGTCTTGTTTGGATCTTCGCCGAAGTGGTTCTGGAACACTCCAAAGTCTTCCATAGATGTGCGCCATCTGGGATTTGCATCCGCACATATCCCAACAGCCCTTGCACACTGGGCGCTACAGTTGAGCGCGATTCCCTCGATGTCTACCTGGATGTCTTCTCGGACTTGCCGGAAGACTTCGTAAGTGCCCTCCAAGTCCGATTTGAGCAGTTCGTAGGCATCGTTGATTTTCCGTAGCTTGTCTTGCGGGATGGGTTTTTCAGGGGTAGCCTCAGATGTCAGCCTCTTTAGGAGCCTCTTTCTCCTTTCGATGAGCTCTTCCAGGCTATTTGGCTCCGTGACTCCCTGATATCCATACATCTTCAGAGCCTTATGGAATGCCCTGTGCTCGTTAAAGTCGCGAATGTCCATGAAGTTCCTGCACTGTTCACACTGAATGGTGATGTCGGGTTTGATGGGGTAGTCTGTGATGAGTGTTTCCGGACTCTTCGCGCCATCCCCCCGGCCCTTGCGTGTTCCTGTGTACCTGGTGGTCCTACGGCCGGTTGTAGACGGCCCCTGAAGTTCCTCTTGGTCGGAGTTTGAACTCTGTTCAGAGTCGCTGTGGACCAGCTGCGGCTTAATCATACTGGACCTGGAACAAATCAGGAAACAGTTTGTCAACAACAACATGTTAACAGGGTCCAGTTGCTTTTAAAATTATGGTTTAATTGTTATAACGTTAATTGTACTCTGACACTTGACTAGTTTCAAGGATTTTTAAAATTTTTTTTCAGGTCTCATTTCTTTCAGCTTTTGATAGTACATGTATTTTTAATTCTACCCGGTAACGTTACATTTTTTCACATAAATATCTGCACCAATAATAATAATAAAAGGGTCAAAGTTTATGTGCAGATTAATTAATGGCGGTTGAGAAATCCTCATCGTATTTCTGACGAATAACTTGTCCACAGAGCGGACGTATTCTCTCAGTCTTGTGGAAAATAACCTTCACTGAAGAAGGTGTTGTCAAAACTAATCCTTATTCAAGCACAATAAGCCAGGCTTAAGTCATTTTCTGGGATCTGTCAACATCGTTGGGAAAAATAAAGCAGGTCAGACATAACAATCTGGGGCGGGAAAATGGGCTATAAGCGCCACATAATCTACGATTAGATACTTTGACCGTAATCAATAGAAATTCTTCCTAAGTACCCATCGTCCGAAAATTCCGATGCAGAGTCGGAGTAGACCTCGGAAGCCGAGGCCGAGCTCTCGCGCCAACTTTCTGCGCCGTCCTCCATGTTGATTTTCCGCCGCGGTACGACACAGTCTCTACGTGTTGTTAATGGTAAACTGATCAGACTTACCTTGGTTCTCACGCTAATGACCCTCGTTAAACTGAATAAATTGGAGTAGAATAAAGGGCTCAAGTCATTATTTTGTCGTCCCGACCACCGACGTCACGGTCCTGCACGCAGCCATTTTGCTTTCTAATTTACTGGCTCCCTCCCTCCTTAAATAATGTTTTATGTTACCTTTTTCATCAAAACTCCACGTTTTTCTACCTTAGGTAGACACATTTATTACATACGTTGTATATTATTACAAATACGACAATGAATAGTTCTTGTTGTATCATTTTAGATTGTCAGTATTTTATTTAACCGCCACGAAGGGAGAACAGATATTAAAAGGAAAAGCCAGTTTGTTTGCTAAGGCCTTTACCGTTGCCAAGGCAATGACCCGAGGTCAACAAAGTTAGCTGGTGGGACGGCAACATTGCGATTGCATTGCACTAAGGAGGGTTATATTCTCCTTTATTGATTCAGGTCCACCGCCTTCGTCTATAATATGATGTTTTTCTGACTTTGGATATACGCGACAACGATTCACTTTTACGATGAGTCAAAGAAATATCAGGACATATAGTTACAAAGAAACCAGACTTTATTACGTTCTCAAGTAACCTGCAGTATTAAAATGGCTCGCTAGATGTCGCATTGACTCGATGAAGCATCTGCGGACCCGTCCATCCGAAGTATTGAAAAATAATAATAATCTAAAGTTACTTCCATGCAGAAATATATTTGCTATCATTCCACCTCATTTAACAAGACACTTACGTTTTCTTGAATATTCAAAGAGCTGGCGTGTCAAAGAGCTAGCGTTATTTCTTTCCAGTTACCCCCTTCGAGGTTTCACATGGAATCATCCAAAGCATACATCCGGGACCTTGCCCGTAGCACGTTCTCTTTCCCGTTCCACCATCTTGGCAAGGTGAGGTTGTGAAATGTCCTCCTTGAATCCGTCGAAAATCGGTGTTATTTCCTCTCATCTGTCCGTTTCAACTGCATAACTTTGTTTCTTAATCTCTTCTAGCCATCTGCAGTCAAGATGAGGGCCAAGGTAAGTTGAAAAGAACCTGATTTAGCTTGAGAAGATGACGAGATTTTGGGTGTAGTTAACTTGTACATGCGTCACATTTTATCGTTTTTGTTCTCCATGACTTCTGCAGTCCTGGTCTTTCTGCTCTTTTACACGAGAGGAAATTAAATGTCTGGTATCTTGAACATTATTTTCCACAAGTTCGACGTTCATCTGTTGCAATCGTGTACTGATCATAATTTTAAATCCGGAAAAAATGTGTCTGGCTGCCATGTGCTTAAAAATGCATGAAAATAATTTATGATGGGTGTGCTCTACGCCATAATAATGAGGCAATTATTGCACCAAGTGCTATAATTTTTCGTCATATTGATTGTAGGAGAATTGATGGGTATTTAGTTAGGTTACGAGTAGTCAACCACATTTCCACATGGCATTTCTGTGCGTGGATGTTCCTGTAGTGACGCCCCCCCCCACCATTTATCAGAAATAATTTAGAATGACAAATTGTTGAGCTCTATTGGTTTTATGTGAACACAAAAAGCTCTGCAGTTGCTTAAAATGGCTTATCTGAATTCTGATCTAGTTTGATGTTCCTCTTTTTTCAGTGGAAGAAGAAGCGTATGCGAAGGTGAGCAGTTATCTTATCACTACATTAAATTGTGCAGAAGAAACCCGTTTTTTGAAGTAAAATTTCTGTTGCATCTCCAAAAAATTGTAATCAGTATGTTGATGTTTGCAAAATACATTTTTGTTGACTATTTTATTGGATCTGAAGGAAAAGCATTAGTTGTGACAGGATTTCTATTGGTTGTTACTAGATCTTTCTCCTGTTTTTGCTTTTGGTGCTGTAAATATGTTGGCCGTTGAATTTGTTACTTAACCTCACTCATGTTCTTGCAGGCTGAAGAGAAAAAGGAGAAAGATGAGGGCCAGGTCCAAGTAGGCATCCTGCCTCCATCCCAGCTTCACAAGTGGACCTGTCCAGGGTGGACTGTATCAACACTGAACATCAGAGGAGACCAAGACCATCCTCAGTAGCCAGCCTTCCTGTGTGTGCAGCGACCGTACTTCCAACAAGCAGGCGTTCAGACGGACTTGTCATTGCAGTGATGCAACACTGTGGTTCCTATCTGAATCTTAGGAGCAGAAAGAACAGACTCTCTCCATTGAAAACACAAACTGTGCTAGCCAGTTGAAGATCGGTTCAATTGTGTCACTTGTTAATCTTTCTGCTTTGGACAGCTGTACACTTGTGAATGCCTGACCTCGCTTACAGCTACTTGTAAAACCTTTTCAGCAAAATCTATTTCTTCTTTCCAATAGATGTTGAATAAAGACTTCTGTTTTGCTGACAAATGTTTCCTGACTTGTTTGTGTGGCCTTTTCAGGGAGAAAGTTTACAGAAAGGGAGTGAACTTGATAAAATCTTAATTTCATAGCGATGTTGAAATGAAATTAAGGGGTGGGGAGTAAAGTAAAAGAAAGGACTGATAAAATTCTAAGTGTACAAAATGTACAAAAAAGTAGTACATCACCTTCGGACCCATTACATGCTGAGCAAGGTAGGGGGAGGGGCATTGCGACAGGTGTTATTAGCAAGGCATCATGACCTGGAAGTCAGTCATCTTTCCCCACATACATGGCATAGGTGTTGTTTTTAAATGTTTGCTGCAGTACTTTCGTTACTCTGTGAAGGAGGTAAATTCATTGGGAATTAAAATTGACAAGGTGACATAGTTTTGTATGTTAAAAGGTAGGATGTTTTAATTCCAGAGGAAAACATGGCAGGATTTTGTGATTTGGTCAAAATTCTGGGTAGTATGGTCTAACCATTTGTCCTTACAGTTGTGGAAGCATACAGCTGAGTAAGCTGGTCAGTGCCATCACAGTGCGTAGGAATACATAGCTGAAAAGGGTGTGTACCTGTGGTTTACCATCAGCTGGAGAATGAGCAGGATAACACTTTATTTTTTTCGCCGCTGAGGGGCGCTTTTGATACATGCCGATTTAAAAGTAAATGCTTCAGACATTTAGAAGTACTCTCCAAGCAGATGTTTGGGGGAATGATCGTTAGCATCTTATCATGATATGGCCGTTTTTTTTGTCGCTAATCCCACCAACCGTGGCCGGCGAACTTCTCTGGCTAATGGATACTGTCTGGCCAATTTGATACTGTCTTTTTGCTACCGAAAGGGATCTGTTTGGAGATTAATATAGAAGCAGGATTTCTTTCTGACTGGAAGAGTAAGATTCTCTATTGTGCAGTAGTGCAGTATATCTATATTTAAATCAATGAGATTTAGAGAATATTTATTTTCAATCGGTTGTAACCGCAGTACAATATCAATGGCAAAAAGCCTGAATAGACACACACACACACACACACACACACACACACACACACACACACACACACACACACACACACACACACACACACACACACACACACACACACGATACAAACATGATTTTTTCATCCTCATTTTATTCACCAAGTTAGCATGTTACATTAAGTATATATAGTGATTCATTTGATATCCCTTTATTGTATCCACTATGACTGAAAGAGGTAACTATTAAAGTGTGGCCTGTGACATGGCTTCTTCACATTTGGCAGTTTTTTATGGATTGTTTTGATGTGATGGCCTGTTCTTGAATGCTGTTCATGAATGTTATTGGTACATGACTGTACATCTATATATTGCTCTCATGTCTCAAGCCTGGGTGTATTGTCTCCAAGATTTGATATGAAAATATGAAAAAAATGTATCCAATTCAAAACAATGTAATCCAGTTATATGATACTGTCATATTTTCCTCTATACGGTTGGTAATTAAGCATGCATTATACACCAGTGTCTAAATCATAACAATATCTTTTTTTTGTGTGATCATCTTACATAACCACCAATTATACTCAAACTAACTGTTGACTTTAGAAAGTTCTGAACAAAAAGTAGTCTCCTAGTCTCCTAACAATATTACTTGTTGCCACCAGTAAAATACTAAATGGTATCTAACGTTGATATTATGAGTAACTATAAGAGGTATTGGAATGGAAACTATTGCAGCCTATTTGAGAACAAATCAGGGGGAAGTGGCAGAGTTGATACAGAGAAAGAAAACTGATGTTGAGAAAGGAATAGTAGTAAATTAGACAATCAATCAATTTAAAAAGTTGAAGATGAAGTGCCACAAGTGATATGATTGACCCTGTCCTTGGTGCTGATCTTCAAATTGTACGTTTATTTTACTAAACATCCCTGTGGCACTTCACCATCAACCTTGTGATAAACAAACACCAATCAGAACACTAAATAAGATGTCTAACAAAACATCTCACTCTAAGTAAAATTTATGATTATATACTCTCTCTCTCTAGATATATGATATATGTATAAAGCTATATATCAATTAACAATATACTGACACCTTACAAGACCCGATGAACAACATTTATAAATCATAAATGTTACAGATCCTAAATGCTCTAAATCACACAATTCAGTCTTAGTGGCTGCCAAGTGATGGTGATGTACTTGTTAAGTATTGTGTTTTGAATTGCGTGTTTGAAATAAGTCAATGATATAGTTACTAAGCTGATAAACTGGTTGACGATGTTATTATATGTATGTCAGTCACTGCACACGGCTGTTCTCAACAGTAACATCCAGCTTCTCATGGGATCATTCAGTTCAGCTTGGTGTCCTCTGTAGGAAGAATAAAAACAGGATTTTTTAGTGCCATTTAGTACATCTTACAGAAACAAAGCTGCATAGAATCAACCAATCCTAAAGCCCTGTCCACCTCCATGGAAATGAAAATATCTGATGAACATGCAGGCACTCTCTCATTGGTCGAACCGCTAATTACTATTCTCTCATTGGTCAAACTGCTTATTGTGATGGACATTCAGGATCAGTCTATTACAAGACGGGAAGACAACAGTGGATAAGGAAGGGTAAAAAAGGATAAAAGGATAAATGTTACAAAAAATGATGAAAAAAAGTGTGGACATCATAAAAGCAGAAGGCAAGAAGAGAACCAAATATTATCCTGGACTGGACTGGAAGTGTATGTCTGTTCACAGAAGGCACTATCAATCAAAAGCATGTCAGACTCTATTTACTGACTCTAGGATCTGTTTGCGAGTGCTGAGATTTCAAGGGCAGGCTGTAACATGTTGGGAAGATCATAATATAGTAGATTGGCCTCAAGATAACCAACATCTCGCATACACAGTCGTCCCTCAGTAAGACATCAGTGTGGGCTTGACTCAGAAAAAAGGCACACACTTACCCATCTCACAGATGTAGCCATTTCTGCCTCCGCCACATGAGACCAGCACCCACTGCAGACGCTTACGATGAATCAGTACGCAGTCACGTCTCTTATGACGTCTGGGTGGAGACTTCCAGTTGGTGAAGTCACCGTCCTCCAAATTTGTACCATCTTTCCAGGTGAAGTAAGACTCGGACTCATTGTCATCCAGACCGATCCACCAGTTCCTGTAGAAGGCAAGAAATGAAAATTAAAGCTATTGTCTTGAAAATTCATCTGTGTTGGTAGAAGTCATGATTCTGAATCAGTTTAAACTGTTATGAATGTTGGTGGATTGCTCATTCCTTGACAAAGACTGGAGTGTGCACACTTGAACAAAAAAGTTTATAAACTGTTTTATAAAGTTAGATATTGTTTATTCTTTTTGTTTGCACTGGTACGTTTTTGTGATTGTTTGATGTACATGAACTTGTCTTGTTTCCCTTTGATGCAAAGTAATCAAATGCTGACAAAGATTACTCCCAAAATGTGATGCAATGATCTAGAGCTACATGTAATGTTACCAAGCAATTATCGTGTTAAAAGAAATAGCCTAATGCTGGGGTCACAATTCCCACACGGGGCTCGGCCGGGCAGCTTTTGGGAACGAAAAGTACGACAAAAAAGACGACAGAACACAGAAAAGTTGTTAATAACAATCATGGGCACTATTTCTGTATATTCTTGACATGAAGTGTTAATTTTTCGTTCATACAAACAGCCCGGCCGGGCCCTGGTTTGGAAATGTGACCTAAGCATAAGCAACAGTATTGTAAGTTCATAGTATTCATACTAAAGTCAAGTCATTAACATCAGCGGAGCAGTTACCTAAACAATGAAAAATAAAGCAACGTTTTCTTCACAAATTACAAAGATTCAATGGCAAGGTCAATGTCACGAAAAGTACCAAATGTAGTTTTACCTTCGCATGCGGAACCCTTTGAGGACACGAGTGACGAAGTCTGATTCTGCCTTGGTCTTGAGGGAAACAAGGTTCCCCTGGCCGCCCTCGCAGTACTGAGAAGCCTCCGGGTATGACAGAAGATCCCGTCTGCGTGAGAACCAGTAGCAGCGGTGCTCGAAGATATGGAAGTTTTTCCCCGGGAACTTGAACTGATCCCTACATCCTGTCAGGAGAAAGAAACAGAAATGTTGGATGGAAGCAGGGAAAGCAACAATGTCAAGTCACTGACGAAAAGTACTGGATGCTACGTCTTATAGTTTTAAAAATCAATCGGGTTGCTTGAGTAACTGTAATGAATATGACTTGCATACAGGTATACTTTTAGAGCCTACATCACGAAGCTCACTGCAGTTCCTTCTTATCCCACTCTTATCAGATTCTATTCTTTCACCCTTTTGTTCCTGTACAACACTGAAAAAACATCTCTGTCCCTAACCTAAAATACATTTGTACATTATTTTGCCAGTACATTGAACTCGTTCAGAGCCCATATATGCTCCTGATTCATGCCTGTGATAGCTAAAATTGAAGATATATGTACTTGTCTATGATCTTTACGACTCACTAGTATCAATTATATTTTTACAAAAGGCATCATACTTGACTCACAAAAATTACACAACTTAATGTGACCTCAAAATTTGGGCTCCCAGCATCTTGTTTATTTTAATTTTTGTGATTGTGAACCTGCCCCCCCCCCTCAGTGATACCCCTTGCCGGGTTGTTGAAGGGCAAAGAAGAAGAAGAAGAAGAAACATCAAAGTGAAGGATGTAAAAGTCCACTCACGTTTGCATTTGGGCGGAGGTTGAGACCATGACTCGTCACCTGTACAGGTGATTGTAGAATGGCCGACCAGGATGAGTCCTGCCTCACAGGTGAACGTCTGTTCGGCCAGGTAGAAACTTTCACCACCAGGACTGATGGTGCCTTGGTTTGGAGCCATCAATGTTGGGCACTGTGCAACTGGAGGGGAGGGAGAAATGATTTTGAACTCAAATGCTTTGGCCATTGATCGTTGCACAAATATCTGGGTAATAACTTTAGGAAAGTTATGCCTGGTCGTGATGCCCCAGTGAGGGGTTTTGACCAGTATCACATAGAAATAGAAATAGAAATTTTATTGCAAATACTTGCCTGAGGGCTAATTGCAGTTACAAACAACATATATATATATATAGAAAGAAAATACAGTGGTATGTGAGACTATATCTACGTCTAGCATTATACTATATTTATTAATAACAATCTGTCCTATCAATTAAAAATGTAGAAGACCTTTATTGTACATTTTTGCTCATTGCGAACTAAGTAAAGGTCACAGCAAATAGCGATGATAGACTAAAATATATCTATAGTAAAACTACATATGTACAGGTTCTGCTTCTTCTCACTCCTTAAGACAGTTACGAGTACGAGGATTATTGAGTTTCGTGAGGAATGTGAATTTTTCTTTTCTATAATACTTAGCATTTGTAGTGTACATGTATGCTATGGACGGATAATGTTATAGACTGTTTACAGATGTTTGGGTACATTCCTCAAGATAATTGACATCTCGCACACTCAGTCATCCCTCAGTAATACTGAGGTCACATTTCCAAACCGGGGCCCAGCCGGGCAGTCTTATGGAACGAAAAGTATGATATAAAAGACAAAGAAACACAGAAAATTTTCGATAATGATTATTGGCACTATATATGTATATTCTTGAAGTGAATTGTTAGTTTATCGTTCATACAAACAGCCCGGCCGGGCCCCTGTTTGGAAATGTGACCTAGGCATAAGACATCAGTTCCCATTTACAACTTATCCATTATCCACATAATGTAGAGAAGATTGACTTACTCTTGCAGTAAGGCACCGTGCCGTTGCCGCTCCAGGTGCCGTTAGCCTGGCAGGTGTACTCCGACTCCCCGACCGGCACATATCCCAGGGTGCAGGTGAAGGTGACGTTCTCCATGAAGTAAGGACCCAGGCCGGTGTAGATGGCACGGCCGTTGACTGGAGGCGGCAACTCTGGGCAGGGGACGGCTGGAATAGAAAACACGGAACTGCTAAGGACTTTTCATAATGAAAAGTGTTTCGAGATTAATACCAAGGTAGTACAAAATGTAGTTCCAGATAGTAGATCCAGAGACACAAACTATGATCCAAATCAAACTAGTTGATCAAAAAGGTATAAAACAAAAAGAATATCATGTAAGCTTGTGAAACTGTATCTTGCAAAAGAACATATTTGAAAGAATTAATCCACCTTTAATTGAATGCCATTTTGCCTTTTTATAGTTTTGCTGTTTTACAATCTAACTACATATAATTATTGTACTTCTAGTAGATGCTTGTAGCATGTCTGTTTCTAGAGGATTGTTGACCACACAATTTTCAAAAGTGTATTACATGAACATGTGTCAGCAAATCTTGATTTTGGGAGTTTTACCATTTCAAGAGAGGAAAGTAGAAACAACTTACGGGCACAAGAAGGGCCGTCATAATCCCAGGTGCCGTCAGCTTGGCAGGTGAGTTGAGCAGCACCATCCAGTTCGAATCCCTCTGCACAGTCAAAGTTGGCCACATCCGGGTAGTACTTGAGACCAGGAGGAGTCATGGTTCCATTTCCTGGTACTATATCTGGTGGGCAGGGGACAGCTGGAACACAGGACATACATGGGAGCTGTTAAAGCTGCAGTTATAAGACTTGATTTTGCAAAATCAGACTTTTCAAAGTCAATACCCTATTCTAAGTCACTCATCAACATTTGCCATGTACTTGGACCACTTCTTGTGGGTGTAGTTCTTATATTGCTTCTAGACCTCACTAAGTCTTGTTTCAATACAATTTATATTACTAATTAGATATATTTGAATTATGCTTAACCTTCTATATTGATTGCCTATTCTGTGTATTTTCATACTTGTTGTCATTGACCATGTAAATTTTGATGTTGTATCATATGTTTTTGTATGGGGGAAGGCAACTTGTCAAGGTGCGTATGCACCTGTTTTGTCCTCCCTTTCACTTTGTGAAAAATCAAAATAAACAAATAAACAATAGAAATTTCTGTCTTACGGGGACATTTAGGAGCAGTGCCGTTCCAGTTGCCCTGAGCATCACAGTACAGGGGGAGTGAGGAGCCATCCATCCAGTATCCCTCGTCACAGGAGAAGGTGGCAACATCATCGTAGAACTTGGGACCAGGCGGGATGATTTCACCGTTTTCTGGATTTGGGATCGTTGGACACTGCACAACTGAAACAGAAGAGATGAACGTGCTTAGATAATTTTATAATGATTTTGAAGTCAAGTATTGGACATTGCTCAAAGCTTACCAGTACTTGCAATAGGCATTATACAGTACTGTAATCGTGTCAACAGTACTCGTGCAGTACTGTAATGGTGTCAACTAATTCTTATTTTTTTCCTGGACTACATATACATACTGTCATACTGTGTACTCTGTTTGTACATAGAACTGTTCAGTATAACCATGACCTGGACTGAGCTTGTATAATAGGGGCATGAATGTAGAACAGAAGTCTTTCATAACCCAAGAAATGATCATCCTTATCACATAAGGTCTGTTCCTTGTGAGAAAGTGTTCCTTGTGGGGTCGTGTGGCGTAGCAGAAGAGTTCTCGACTTGGAACCAAGAGGTGAGACATGCCACCAATCTTGTGCCCTTGGGAAAGGCACCTTACACGACTTTCCTCACTTAACTCAGGTGAAAATGAGTATTGTCCTGTTCCATATTTGTCCTCTATCCTGGCGATGGCATAAAATGTGTTGAAATAACTTGAGTGTGTCTAGTCATGAAAAGTAAGGAATTAAAAAAAAGTGTTCCTTACTTTCGCAGGTAGGAGTGGTGCTGTTCCAGGTGCCGTCCCACTGACACATGTGTGCGGAGTCTCCCTTCAGCCAGAACCCCACGTCACACCCGAACTCCACCACGTCCTTGTTGAGGTAGGTGTCAGAGTTGTTGGTGTTGGTGCTGACATATCCGTCATCGGGGGCTATCGGCTCTGGGCACGGGATAACTGGAAGGCAACGCGAGCAGCAGATTAGCAGAGAGAACAACAGACAAATCAAGGAAGCTGTCTGGATAATAAAGTCAATCTCAGTGATGAACCAGAACTAGGGGGATACAAAGGCCGTGTTTATGTGAAGTCACCCAAGGCGCTTTACATGTGGTTTACCCCGAAGCCAGTTTCAAGTGGCTCCATCTGAACGCTCCAAAATCACATTAAAAGCGCCTCGATCCCAAGCCACTTCTAGAGGTGGTTTCGAATCGCGGTTTGGGTGACTTCACATAAACACGGCCAAACTTAGCCACACAGCAACAGCTGGATATTACACCTGTTAAATCTTTGCACATCTATATCGTAACTGCAAGCATTGTTTAAAACTAAGTGAAGTATTTACTGCATTGGTGGCAAGAAGTTTCACACAAAACAAATTTTGGAACACCTCAATCCTTAGAATTTAAGGTTATTAACTTAGAATTCAAAAAAGATATTGCTTCATGCATTCTTTTCTGAATGAACAGAATTAATCATCCATCAATTTCTGAAGTGTTAGCAATGAGTGTTATGTACTGCTCACATGCCAAACTCAACTCTATGGTATGTTAGGAACTGTAATACGTCAAGTCAAACATACTATATATGGGTTGAAATGAAAAAACTGAAAACACTCACACTCTAGATGACAGAGAGCTCCCAGGTAGCCGTCTGTACAGTCACAGTAGTAGCCGTCTAAGTCAGCGGCCACTTCAGCATTGGCGCACGTTGGGTCTTCAGCAGGCCCGACGCAGGTTCCGCCATTCTTGCACTCTTGGAGTACCAACATGTGGACTGGCAGGGTCTTCGACACTCCGTCATTCGCATCTGTGCCTTGGATGGTGAACGAGTCCTTCGCAAACAAAGAATTTTCCATGAAAGACTCGTCTCTGGCAGTATATGTCAGCCTGGTTAGTATCCACGAGAGGTCGTCTCTTCCCTTGGATCCGGTGTTGTTCAGGTTGCTTGGGCTGCACGCGGTGCAGGTGTCATCAGATTCACTAAGAGTTACTAAATCTTTGATATCCCCTGTTTCACAAGATACGGACTGGAATGTGACGTCCTTACACACTGGGCCGAACTGAAGATCACCGTAGGTTGGTTCTGTGAATTGGAAGTTCAGGTCGTCTGAAATGTCTGGTTGATCGACGTCATACATCCAGAAAACAAGATCGCGTTGGCTGCCCTGCTTGAGTGGAAGCTTTAAGGGGTTGTACTCTAACGTGCCGCGAACGGAAACGACGTTCACACCAGCTTCCAGGAAGGCGAGATCCGGGTCGTCATTTGTCGACCGCACGTCGATTGTAAGGCTCCCCCGAACCTCCAGCGCCTCGGACTGACCGGTAAGCTTCTCTCGGACGATGTAGTCGATTTGATCCTGTCCGTGACAGTGTAGGCATGGCGTATACTGCAGCACTCCCTCTGGACTCATCACCGCGCGGCCCGAAATACTTTCTACAGTTGCAGTGTCCAAAAAGAAAAGCAACTCATCTCCTTCTTCGTCTGTAGCCTGCAGCTGAGCCTTAAGAGTTCCTGCATCTTCCGGCATCCATGTTGATGAAGGGCTGGTGACCACGGGAGCAGAGTTTCTGATGTTCTTGTCGATAGAAAACAGGGTGAACTGCGAGGAGCCTGAGAAGTACAGCGGATCGCTGGAACGGCGGCGCCGCTTTTTGCTGGATTTTTCTGTGATGGGGTGTGTGGAACAAACCTGCAGTGGACAACAACAGTTTTACTCTACAGCATACTTAGCAAAGCCATTATATCATTAATCATCATCAAAAAAGGGGGGGGATGGAGCAATTAAATATGTGACTACAAACTGAGATTGAGAAAAGGGGGCATTAACAAAAACTTGACTGTATTTCTAGAGGCAGTATAATGTCATGTAGGTTATATTGGCCGACATTCGTGTACACTATACTGATATAATTATTGCAAATGAATGCTGAATACCAAAAGCAGTCTTCTTTGTTCTCTCATTGCAGAAGTGTTCTTAAAATTAACCATTGACTACTAATTTGTGCAAGTTAACTAACATGTCTAAATACTCCAAAGAAGAGGATCTTTATGTTCCTACAAATGACAGTTTTACTCACTTTCACACTTAACAAGCTCTTTTCCTCATCATACTCTGAGACGTAAGAACTCGGGCAGGTAGTGGAGGCATCCATCCACTGTGGAGGGTCTGCAACAAATTACATCATTAATTTTACTGTCAACATGTACATTGTACAGTACCATAATTTTTAGTGCAAGCCATCTGATTAACTGTTACCTGACTTCAAGATTTAAAACATTTTTGTGTACATTCTTTAAAGATCAACAATTTAATGTTTCTTGCATTGCTAATAAACACTGAGACATATATTGCAACATTGCATCTTGACAACATACATGTACATGTACACCACTCTGTTTTCATGAATCTTTCAGGGATATGTTTCCAACCATTTTCGGAGATGTCTCAGCGATATTACCATTATCAACACCAGAACTATTTATGACCATGTTAACCTGATTACTTGCTAACCTACCAACAGTATGACAGACAGTTTTTCTAAAAAAATATGCACATTCTACAAAAAATGTGAATATTGGCATGCATAAATGTGTGTCTCTTCTGTAACACAGGTTTCCACACAGCTTTCTGCATTCCCCTATATTATAGGATCAGATGAAAAGCTGCTAGAAGAAAGCTTCAGTCACTAGTACTGCAACACCACACTTTCTTCATCTACAGTTGAAACATGATTGCTACAATAGATTTAAATATCACATGTTTGTTATGTCTTTCAGAGAAGCTCGGGCATTATCACTAATACCAGATTCAGACAACGTTCAACAACTACCTGTGTTCCAGAACAGCAGTGCAGGCAGAGTGCCTTCAGGAAACTGTTCAGAGTTGAGTGGGAGGGTGATCTCCAGCGGGCCTGACAGCGGCTTCTCATGGAGGAGACTGACGAAGAAACTCTCCTGTACTGTCAGCAACCTGTCAATCAAAAGACACGAGATATAACACAACACTATATTTTTGCAGGGCAAATGCATAATGTTTACCTTCACATGGTCTAGTCTTGGAAACTAATGCACTGTTTATTCTTCATGTCACTCAAGCACACATGGTGACCTGCCCCTCCAACTCTCCCCTGCTACATAATGTAACCCAACACCACAGGGTGTCTTCTATATATACAGCATCAGTTTCCATGGTGACAGCCGTCTGGACCAGGTCATTGACCTTATATGTGTTTGGAACAGAAGAAGAAGAAGATGAAACAGAGCAAAATCAAATTGTTTTTTTTTCTGCAAAGGTAAACATAACTAAGTCTTAGAGATTTTCATTGACATCATAATCATCATAACTTAATTTTGAATAACCACAAAACATGTCGGTGGTACTGGTAAGTGGATTGTAGTAGCAGAATGTTGGGTTTGCCAACTGTTTAACTTTCATTCTACCATTTGGCACCAAACTTGTATTGGTTATGGGGCTAGGCAGCAAGGAATGGACATTCCAGTAAGGTTCAGAATCTGGAGACTCTCTTGACCACAGCTTACCTTCCGTTCAGGATTCTTTCCGTTTGGTTTATAGTTTTGAACGGGCTGACAATGAAGGGAGTGAAGTCCTTGGAAGCACCAGAGGAGTACTCCTGTTCTTCATCCTCTGCGTTCAACATGCCTGCCAGCAGACCATCACCCGGGG
>NW_017802935.1:3696134-3735992 GCF_001625305.1 Branchiostoma belcheri
GTTCAAAATTCAATGTTTAAATTTTAACCCAGCCTTTTGTGTTCACTTCATGGCTCATTCCGTAGCATTTAAGCCTATAATAGGGTGCCTAGACCTGTTTTTATTTTTATTTTTTTTCGCCCTGTCGCTTCATATTTTTTCTGAAAAAATCCGAGAACCAACAAATTAAATTGGTGTGGCCTATGTGTTCGGAACAGAAGAAGAAGATGAAACAGAGCAAAATCAAATTGTTTTTTTTTTCTGCAAAGGTAAACATAACTAAGTCTTAGAGATTTTCATTGACATCATAATCATCATAACTTAATTTTGAATAACCACAAAACATGTCGGTGGTACTGGTAAGTGGATTGTAGCAGCAGAATGTTGGGTTTGCCAACTGTTTAACTTTCATTCTACCATTTGGCACCAAACTTGTATTGGTTATGGGGCTAGGCAGCAAGGAATGGACATTCCAGTAAGGTTCAGAATCTGGAGACTCTCTTGACCACAGCTTACCTTCCGTTCAGGATTCTTTCCGTTTGGTTTATAGTTTTGAACGGGCTGACAATGAAGGGAGTGAAGTCCTTGGAAGCACCAGAGGAGTACTCCTGTTCTTCATCCTCTGCGTTCAACATGCCTGCCAGCAGACCATCACCCGGGGCCACACCTGTGCGGTTGGGAAGTACATACAGAATGATTCAAAGTTTAACCATGATCAGGGCTTGAAATACGTTTTTCTGAATACCTGCACTATACCTGACCTATACTATACCTAAGTTTTACCGGCACCACTCAGAATTTTGAAAGTATGCATGGATCACATCAAAAACTGTTCAAAAACCATTGTCATTATTCAACACTTCATAGGTGGTAGCCGTCAATGCAGTACACATACACCCTGAACGTTTTGTTAGTTAATACCTGTTGCTGATGATCTTTCAGGACCAAGCAATGGTAGAAATCATAAAACACACAGGCATAGAGGATGGCTAAATGATCTAACTTATGACAGAAAGTATGCAAACATAAACACACAATACATGTGAAATTCAATCCATTGTATTTTACACATTGTTAAAGATTGTGGCAAAACAAAGGAAGAGAAGAAGTTAAAGGTGTTCACCTTCAGCCACAATAGAGATTCCCTGTCCTCCTGCAGACCTTTTTGTGCCCGGGGCACCAAGTGTCATCGACACTTCACCATCAGGGCTAGCCTTCGCTACTTCATCACCATCCCCTGTAAAATAGTACATACAATGTAGTATGATCAGAAACTGTTGTCAATACATATAAACCTAGCAAACAATACAAAAACATTGACTGTACAAATCTACAATCTGTCTGTGTTGTTGTATATGTATTGTAATTTTAGTCTGTATTTGCCAGATAATCAACAGCTGTAAAATATATCAGTGTTATTCAGCATGTCTTTGTACAGGCTGCGAGGCTGGTTTTTATGAATAAACTGTTGGAATTTATAGAGAGATGTACTATCATGATCATGGCTTCTGAATACAACTGTTGACTGCCTATGGGTCCCGGAAACATACAAACCCGTAGTCACTCAAAACAGTACTTCTGCAACCAGTGGTATCATGAAACATCGATACAGTTATTGTGCTAGACACTCACTTGAAACAGTGATGGCCTGCGTGTCCACAACGATGCATTTGTGGGCTTTATTACACGCCTTCACTTTCACAAACATCTTCCTGTAGAAACAACAACAAATCTCATTTATTTTTTACTTGCATTTCATTTCATTATGGGTATTAAGAAATACATAATTATATATACAGAAAGAACACTTAAAGGTAGTCAACATAGTTAATATAATGCTCTATAAAAGTCTGCTGAGTCACATTTTAGTAAGAGCAAGTCAGATTTTAGTAACAGCTATAATCAATCAATCAATCAATCAATCAATCAATCAAACGGTTCACTGTTAAAACAAAAGCATAATGAATTGCTATGATCACTAGTCCACATTAGATGTTGAGCATAATACTGTTTAAATGTGTTTACATCATTCATACAATATGGAATACAGAATGATAGAGATCATTCGCTAAAATTAAATTATCAGATTGATAGTGCACAGAATCTGCTAACAGACCTGCCAGGTTCCATGTTGAAACTGTCCTTCTTCTCAGCGTTTGGATCGGAGAGGTCTCCCAGGTCAGAGATGTTGGCCACGACCCGATCGTTGAAGAAAATCTTTCCGTCTTGGACTAACACCGTGCCGGACTCATTGTAGCCGACCCGAGTCTCCGGGATGATGTCTTCCAACACTTCTGAACTGCCTATGCTCAAATCTGGAACAGTACACACAATCTCTTCAATATTTTGTACTTTAAAGTAAATTCTGCTTCCTTGTACACCAACAAAACAAATTAAACCAGTTCACGCACAATTATAGTGAATCAGATGCATTTTTCACTAGAGTGATCAAAAGAAAGTATTATAATTGGTAAATGATATTGTCATAAAAGCTAGGCATTCAAACGTATAAAAAATGTCTTTAACTATAATAGCATGTACAGTGAACTCAATGAAAGGCACTTGACATTATTACTGTGACCGTACATTAAAAAAGACCATGAGGATGATCATGCTCAAATCCTAAAGACAATCTGTTAGAAGAGGTTGTCAAACCCGACTCGAGTCTCCGGGATGATGTCTTCCAACACTTCTGAGCTGCCTGGGCTCCTCAAGACTAGTTTGACACAAAGTGATTAGTTCAAATTTAAGGATATTCCTTGTTCTTGAGTGAACGTTTTGTCATGAGTCAGAAGATTTCTTTAGTACGTACAGATTCCAGTGATCCCGTCTTCCTTTTTAAACTTGGGCAAGGCCACTCCGACAGACGAACTCGCGCCAGGACAGATGCCGTCTTCGCACCCCGGAACTCCAACAGTCGCATTCTTGTCTGGTGCCGGACTTTCCTCAATGAGGGTTATGCCTGGAAAAATCACCAAGTATTAGTATAAATCAGTAGTGGCAAACTATTGGACATGCTAAAACACAGGGCATTTCAGAACTTCACAAAAAAGGTAACAAAACTACAAGATAGCAATATAGATAGCCCATCAGTCCATTAGGTTTTTAAAATAACATGACTGTCCATTACCACAGATAAAACCAACAGCATGGGTTCATTTTACCTCTCCCTTGGGAATCAGCAACTTCACAGAAAAGGTAATAGTCTAATTTTGCACTCGATGGAATTAAAGGATAATCGACACTCACTCAAGCTGAACAGTAACAACAGCCTCTTCAACATGTTGCCCTGCTTCTCCAGAATTCACAGTAACACACGTTTGGCCCAACCCCTTATAATTACACTCAGTATAAATCAATCAGTCTGAAATCTCGCCAACAGAAATGTTTTCCAGCAACTCGAGTATGCTGACAATCATGGAGTTTAAAGTTTCCTTCGTTGGATGATAGTTCTACATCTTTTGGGGTAAAAGGCAGTGCCATTGTCCATCTAAACATAGTGCCTGAACCACATTTTCAATTGTGCAAGCATTAAAGTGTGGGCTAATTCTACTGGAAGTGTCTGTATTATTTTTAAAGTCGTTAAATTGAAAAGACCTGGATGGGGTTTGAACCCACAATATTCCTAATGCCAAGAAAACACTTGCAATATAAATAAAGTTACTGTATCAAGTATCAATATCTACTCTGCCAAGCAAGCAACATCTACTCTGGGATATTGCACTGGGCAGTAGGACTCTGCCAAGCAAGCAATATCTATCACTAGGCTATTGCACTGGGCAGTAGGATTTTAAATAGCCTCCACCAGAACTTTCTACGGAAATACGGAAAGTAGAATTCGGCAAAAAAGAGAATAAAATGGGCCAAGGGAGTCCGGCCGAGGGGAGGTAGTTTCTCTCCCTCCGCAGCCAGTCAAACCTACACGGCGGCCAAACTCCCCCGGCAAATATTCTGAGACTCCTATATATAACGTTAGCCAGCGTAGTTAGTCTGGTAGAGAATAGATTTTAAAGATCCAATATGTACCTTCTGTGGTATTTGTTGAGTTCAATCCTGCTGCATTCACAGCCATGACAGTTGCGTAGTAGGTCATGTGCGGTTGAAGAATACCTTCCAGATCACTGTTGTTGGCTTTGGTCTCCAACCCAACAGACACAAAGTCTTGGATGTTGTTAGTACCATTTTCAGTACCAATGGCCCAGAAATACTCAACGATCTGAAAAAAAAATTGCACATTCATCAGGTACAAGACATTGAAATGATCTAAACTACATATGTACTACCATGTTAATAATCAATAAATTAATGTTCAATCCATTGGCAAAATCTAGGTCTTTGACTTTCAGGCATACACTCAGAAGTAAGAGATATTTTCAATTGGTTTACTGATCACACGACTTTTGCAGTATCTTTCAAAAACAAAGTTAAAGAATAATTTTATCAAATGTTAATTTACCATTTTGATGAAAATATACGTGCAGCAAGATGTTGATTAAAATTGTCTTACTTCAAGCTGTCTATTCTGTAAGTTCTTTGAAGTCTACAAGACATTCCCAGTCATTCACAATTTTGATGCTACTAACAGATTTAACTGAAAGTAACTTTTATATCATTGCCTTTTGTTTTCAACATACCTTACTCTCTATGTCATATGCCTCCCACTTAATGGCAATGGTGCTGTTGCTGCCTTGGAACGAAACTGGTTCAGTCTCAGACCAGGAAAGGTCCACGTGGAACAATTTCTCAAAAACTGGCGGAGTTGCATCTACGTATACTCCATCCGATGAGGACACAACAAAACGACCAGATCCTGGTTTGGAGTAAACAGTCAAGGTTTTCAGTCAGTCATATATTCACAGGCATGCAGATGATAACTGTAAATTTTGATCTACTAATTGAGGAAATGTCATGAAAATAGAGATGGTTGTCCAAAGTGTTGGACAAAAAATGACTGTCATATATTATACAGGTGCAAAGTTATGTTTCAGTGCTGACTGAGGACTGTCTGGACTACATGACTGTACATGTACGAGCAAGATGCCAGCAGTTTCTGTGATTTTCCTTATTTGGGAAGCACAGACGGCATTATCAACAAGAGGGGACTGTGGTTGCAGACAGATAATTTTGTGTGTAATTTTGTGACAGATAAATTTGGTGCTGTCTTAAACCTCCTTGATAGGACCTACCTAGTTCCTCATTCTGTGTCCTAGTCAAAAACTGACTAGGTTTGAACAGTGGGCTATTGTGGGCAAATGGTAGCTTACTGGTGGCGGCAAGTGCAGCAAAAAGAAAGTCGGCGAATGATTCATTCATGCAATGATAAGTTAGGGGAAGTGACCATGTACAGTGTAGTAAAGAAGTTAGTACAGAAGTAACTGTGAAAACTGTGAATATAAAAGGAAACATGAACAATTGTGATTTACAATATACTGGTAAATAGTCATACAAGTGCAGTAATCGTACATGTTGTGCTTCAAAATGGTTGACCTACCTGAGACAGCCTTTAACTGAGACGTAGTAGAGAGCAGGCACGGAGACGGTGGCGTTGTCTTCTTCGATGAGCATGTGAGTGGACAGGTTCAGGTTGTTGATGAAGACGGTGTGAACGGTTATCTCATCCACCACGCAGCTCACGTCACAGTTGTACGTACTGCAGCGGTCCTTACATGGGATGCACAGATCCTCAACCTGAGCAAAAAACACAGTGTAATCAAAATCATACTAATGCACGGTAGCAAAATCTTGCGGTATGAGAAAAATGGACACATGTTTGCAGAACTATGTGTTTGCGGTTGCGGCAGGTGAAGAAGAAAGAAAGTCGGCAAATTATTTGTTTGCGGTTCACGCTTCTGTCGTACAGAAGTGACTGTGAAAACTGCATTTGTTAAAGTAACGTGAATATTTATTTAGAATACAACACGAGAAGGAAACAAAAAATATGATTACAGGTGGGTATTTAAACCATGTCAGTAATGTATTATATATATTTAATAATAACAGTCATGATACTTTCTAACACTGTGAAAGTATGTTGAATTTCATATTTTGAAATTACTACTAATCAACAGATACATGTAATACTATATGGTATTTAGCAAGTATTGTTGGATCAGAGTTACACTGCTAATTGCAACATATTGTACATAAAATTATGGTATATTGTTCTAGTAAGTCAATTCTAGGTAATATCATTTGTTTTTACCTCAAAGAATGGCTCAACATCATCTGCCCCCTTCGTTGTACCAACACCAGCAAATATTTTCAAAATGGTGGTGCTGCCATCTTGGAATGGAGTGCCGTATCGACACACCTGGTCGAGTGATGGAGGGGTCCTACAGAAGGAACATAAAAGAGTTATTTATGTACTTTTCATAAGCATTTGAGTTTACCATATGATCTGCAGGATAGAACTAAAAATTTGCTCTTTTTTCCACATTAACCTTTAGCATGCTAAAGACTAGCTGCTTGCTTTATTCTCTATTGGCTATGGGATCGAGTAGCACGGGGAAGGTTAAGAAAAACAAAAAAATGTGTTTTAACTTTGCAGATGCCAAATAAAATTTTCCATTTCCATTTCCATTCAAACATCACATACAAAATGCAATGTCACGTATTAAGCATTCCAAAAGTTTCCCTCTTGTGAAAGAACACGAAACAGATTACTATGATCATAATTATTAATAAACATTGCTGTTCTGGTGACTTCTCTATACTTGACTTTTGTGTACTTTTTGTGGGTCTGCCATTACCAGCTTCATTGACAATAAATACAAAATAAATATACTGTTTACTAACTTGAGGTTCCTGAAGTGTGCCTTCACAGTTGGTGGGTTGAATTTATCCTGGACGTCAGTCACTGCTCCTCCCTTGGTTCTGAGAGACAGAATCATCATGGTAGCCGGGTTGGGGGCGGGGATACCCGTAACAGTTGTAATGTACACTCCGTCAACGTGTAGCTCAATACCCCATAGTTCCTGTAGGGCAAGAGAATCACACTTTAATTTGTGTACTTCAATATAAGTCACTTAAATGTAATGCATCAAATTTACAAATTAAAGGTGACTTATGAGTAAGGAAAGTAAACAGAAAACACATTGTATCGAATCGGATACATGTATCTAGTAATTACAAAATGTGTCAATTTATACTACACACTTTTATTACTAGTAGTTAACTTCACCAGGTCACATAATTATACACCATTAGCCTGAATATCCACCACCCTGAAATACATGTATTATAAGTGTTACACATCTAATTCTAAAGAGATCTCTAATGAACAAAAATGTAACTTCCTCAATGTTAAATTAGATGTACTACATATCTGCACATCTATCTGAGGGCTGCTGTATTAGAGATCTATCAAACTCATTGTATTTTAAAGTGTTGAAGGTGTATAACCTGGCAAATAACTGTTAATGGAGGTTAGTCTATATGTTATGACATCCTCAATCTAAATGTAGAGTGCAAAATGTACCTGTGTTGCATCAGTCCTGTCCACTACGTATTTCAGACCGTAAGTGTGCCAGGCCTCCGATGCATCGAACCCCAGCTCTATTTTCTCAAACTGCAAAGCTGATGGCTCGTTCAGGACGCGTGCCCACAGAAGTGCGTAGTATTCTGTCCGGGTGGTGTTTCCTTCTGTCACTTCCCCTGTGAGATGAAGGATATGGTAGAAACTTATTAGTCTGTTTATTTATTGATTAATTGATTGATCTTGGGTATATATGGGTAGTTCCTTCAGCAAAAAGGGAGCACAGGAATCAGTCTTTCCAGTGTGGCAAATCCATTAAATGTCAAACATTTAGTAGACTTACAGTGTAGTTCATCAGAAGATGAGGCATATATGTGTGCTCACACACAAGCTACAATGTACATCTTTTAGACATAAAACCTATAATATCTCATCAAGTTTATCAAGGTTTTGCTGAGACAAAAAAATCAGCACATAATTTGGTCCAATAAGCAACAGTAACTGCATCTTCTATATAGTACATACTGTATATCTACAACTGTTACAGACAATTAATTTTCTCATAATGTGGACCACACATTTCATGTACATGTATAAAACAACTTGCGCACATGTAGTCTTCAATATAATTAGACTGTATACCAGTTAAAATATCCATGCCAAGTCCTGTGTATGGCAAGCAACGTCGTAGTGCAGCCTTAAGCAACGTAAGCAACAGTTACTGCATCTTCTACATGACATAGTACATACTGAGTGTATATCTACAACAGACAATTAATTTCTCATAATGTGGACTACACATATTATGTACATGATTGTATAAAACAACTTGCGTATATGTAGTCTTCAATATAATTTGACTGTATACCAGTTAAAATATCCATGCCAAGTCCAGTGTATGGCAAGCGACGTAGTGCAGCCTTCTCATCAGACGATTCCTCCGACTCTTCGTTGACGATCTGCCAGGGGTTCTGCGTGGGTGCCGCGGTGGTTGTCGGGGCGACTGTTGTCGAGTTTTCGTCTCGTTCTGGAGGCTCGTCTGGGGCCTCAAACCCGCCAACAACTCCCGTCGGACCGTCCCAGAATATCATAGACGTAATAGAATCGTTGCCTGCAGCCACTATTTCAATCTGTACAGTTACAACAACAAAAAATTAAAGGTAAGTGGTTGAGTCCAGGATGTCTGAATTTGACAGCTGTAGAAGCGTTCAGAAAGCACTAAAATTAAAAATCAAGTATTAAATAATCTCTTTTGTTGCAATATCCCTGTACATGCATTTTTCTGCATACCTGACAGAAAATTACCTGCACCAGACAAATTCTACCTGCACCAATCAGAATTTAGGAAGTATGGATCACAGTACAACAATTCAGAAACCACTGCCATTATTCCTTTTATGCTTCATACATGATAACAGTCATGCAGCTACAATGTTACACAAAGTTTAACCCTGGCCAGTACAATTGGCTCAGTACAGGTTAGCTGCAGGTAGACATCAGAAATACCTGCACAGCTCCAATGTAGGTGGTATATAAAGCCCTGTGATATGTATTTCAGACTTACCTCAAAGGTTCCTGGTCCTTCATGATTCAGAACCGTCATGTAGCCGCCAGAAATCATCCTTTCCGCTCGCACGTCTCGAACCATAGTCACTGTCAGGCCATCATCCTCTTCAAAAGACAGCTGTTGATGCAAACGATCAGTACAATTACTACATGTAGTATAATTCAGTTATTAATAATTTGTAAGTACATGCAAATACATGTATTTTACAGTACAATTGTCATGTATTATCATGTCAATTTTTAGTTATTCCCAACTGCATGCAGCTCTTTTACAAACTGACTTTGTTAAAAAGACCTTTGTTATTTTCAAAATACTATGAGAAGCATCACTTGGGTTTCTCATAGTATTTTGTAATCATCACTTACATGTACATGTACATGTTGTACAAGTGTGTGGTCACAGTTTCTGGAATTTTTGTGGGTTCAAACTGTAAATTTAAACTAACCTGTTCAGGGGCAAACCTGATGCGAGATGCCTCTATTGAAGTTCCCCAGACACCCTGTGATGTTACTGGACTCCATCTTTCAGTTGGTGCGTCCAGGTCGTGATGGTTGTACGAGCACTGGTACGGCTCCAGGCCATGATACACGGTAAAGGTTCCTACAGGGCAGAGTGGGACAAGGAATAAATCATTTTGCATGTCAATAATCACACTCAAATAATTGACCGTGTAAATCCAGGGTGTGGAAGCTGTGTGGCCCAAGGGCTACAGAAACTGAGATGGGTGCCACCCTAAAAGTGTATACACTAGGAAAGGGTGCACAAGATATATTATTGATAACAGAAACATTACAAGATATCACAACCAATATATGAGCTGGGACATGCACATGTAAATGTATGAATAGTCAATACACATACTTTCATATCCACCCATCACATGTATTACAAGTGCAGACTTTAAAATGTACTGGCAAGATAAGGCTAGGTACAGCAATTGTACATAATATGATATCAAGGAGGTTGATACATTAACCTCCTTGATGATACATGTATGTATGCCCCCCCCCCAAAAAAAAATAATTATCACAAACAGGTTGCATTACACGCAGTTTACTATTATATAGTAGAAATGTATCTTCAAAGTTAACTGTACAAACTGTGAACTAACCGTGAAGGTGTGTGAGGGAACTCTGGTGAGAGACATCGCGTTTGAACGAGTCTCCGTCAACGATATCCCCAGGTATGGGGTCACGGGGGTCAATCAACACTGGGGATGACGTCACTGTGGTGGAGCCTGTGGCATGGTTGGTGCCTTTCAGTTGGACAAAGTAGACCACTTTTTCCTGTCAAAGGAAACAAAATTAACATGGTTAGGGGATGTACCCAACATTGCTGATGTCAACACAAAAGGTTGGGTTAACAATCAATTTTGAACTTTTAATCAAACCACTGATGGAAAAACTATAACAACTAGGAAGAAAAGGACTTTCCTAAACTGTTGGGGGCAAAATGTGAGCATTTTAGTTTGAGTTGATTCAGAACCAGAATCTTTTTTTTTTTTGCAAATCAGAAAAAAATGAAGAGGCGAATCCGAGAACCAAGAAATTAAATTTGGTGTGGGCTAAACTTACTTCAAGAAACAGATCCACCATGGTGTAGTTGCTGTAGGTGGCGTTGACAGTGACAGGGTCGGTCAGTTGCGGGGCGTTGTGATACATATTCCTGCACTGCTCCGGCCCCAACAACGTTACCTGGTACTCAAGCATGTCACTCTCATCGTCATAGAAACCATCCCAGGATACAAACACTTCATCACTTCGATTTGTGTATTGAAGAGGCTGGAGGAAACATTAATACAAGGCATGAAATTAATTGAAGGCTAACCTGTGTTGGCAGGTAAACATGACTAAACTTCATCGTACTAGTATATTGTCATATGGTTTGCATTTGCTAATTACTGGAAATCAATAAATAGATTGCTTATCATCATGATGGAAGTTTGTGGAAGTAAATATAGTACCATAGGTCACGTGTCTGTAATTCTGGCAGATTACGTTCGGAAGGGATTGGTCATTACTTATTCTGATGAAGGTGGCAGTGGTCATTGAAAATCATTGTGTACCCTTGTGTTGGAATAAAGTTCAGCATCGTACATATATTGGTTATTGTGCAGTAAAGTATCTCAGAGAATTGGACTACTTGGTAGACTTAGACCCTGCCTCACTATCAATATTGCTGACAAGTTATATAAAACAATGATTCTGCCTATACTCGACTACTGCGACATAGTGTGGGGGAGCTGTGGGGCCACTAAACTACAACAACTACAGATACTACAGAACAGAGCAGCTCGAGTGGTGCTTCAACGCAGACTACGTGACTGCAGCACTGAGAGCCTCCACCAGACACTGAACTGGAAGTACCTGGTCGATAGAAGATTTGAACACACTTGTGTGATGGTATTTAAATGTTTGAATGGCCTGACTCCAACTTACCTATCTTCTACTTTCTGCCATAATTATCATCTTCATACTTATAACACAAGACAGACTACTAAGCTACATTTACCAAATTACACTAGCACAGCAGGTCAGCGAACATTTGCTTACACAGGTACAAGTTCTTTCAACAAACTGCCGGCAGACATAAGACAGATCCCAACCCTGAAACGCTTCAAGGCAGCTGTTAAACAGACCTCTGACCTCCACTGATTTAATTAAATAATAATGATTTGTATATTTTTGTTCAGTTGTTTATATGTTTATATATGTTAACTTTTCAGTTATACTGATTTTCAGTTATACTGATTTCTGTTAACTTTTGTTACTTGATTGTATAATTTACTTTTATACAATTTGCTTTATGTTATGTTATATTTGTTTGTGACCCTGGGCCCTCTTGGAAATCAGCAATCTTATGTTGTAGAGGCTACCCAGGTGTTTATAAGATGAAATAAATAAATAAATAAATAAATTGTAACTGTTATGTCTTGCTGTTGTTAAGCACAAAACAGTGCAAACTTACAGTTAGTACCCTTTTTGCGGTCTTTGAAAAGTCTACTTACCACGTTTATAAATGGACCAACGTCCACCCTCCCTTTCTTGGGTGGGGTAATGTCCACAGTAAAAGGAGCAGTGACAATATCACACTGCAGACTTTCATCAGAGGCCATGACGGTCACGTAGTATGTGCCCTTGTGCTCCAAGGTCTGGTTGACAAGGTCAACCAAGGAATCCTTGTTGATGTCGGTGAACTCGTGTAGGTCAAAGAAGTTGGCGTAGGAATTTGACAACGCACCGCTTTCATCAAATTGGTGCTGAAAAATGTAGAGAAGTCTTCATTATAAGTGCACGCACATGTTAGAGAATTGTACCAATGACACAAATATATTCAGCTGAAATGCAATACATGACACTTTGTACTTGGTATATAGTTATCAAGTAACTAAAAACTTGTCATTGTCTGTATCAGAGATTGGTTAGCTTTGAAGCTTTGTCGTCATTGACAATTCATTCAAAGCGTACAGGAAAAAAAGAGTCTGGTAAATTGGACAATTTGTATTAAAATGAGTTACTGTAGCAAACTAACAGTATTTATGATAATTATGGATGTGGATTTCAAAGTATTTTTTAGCTTTAAAGATTGCAAAGTTTGTTAAACTCACCATTTCTGGGCATGTAACATTCTCCTTATGGAACTCCACTGTTCCTATGCCCCAGTAGTAGTTGTAGATCGGCAGGGAAAACTCAAAACTGTCCCACGAGAACGTCACAAAGGAGGTAGAACCTATGAACCTGGAGGTGACAAGAAACAACCTCATATAAGCAGGGACAGTTTTCATTGATTCAAAGCTTTAGCAAAATTTTGTGCCACTTAAACTGCAAAAACACTTAACATTAAAGGAATCCAAATGATGAAATTTCAGGGTGGCAAAACTGGATTTTCAAAGTCAAGTTTATGACCATTATTTTAATGTAGTAAGTTGACTCAACCCTAATTAGCATTTGGATATCTGTGAGGCAAAATGCTATGCCACAGACAGAAAACAGTAGTTGCTTGTTTTGTATCTATTCATTGGTGTTACCCCCAAAATAAAGACACATATCACAATCATGTACTTAATGGTTTTGGGGCTTCTTCAATCGTTTTAAGAAATGAAGTGCTAAGAAATGGCAGTAAGTATCAGCATCAGACAGACTTCCCCTCCAGAATCTTTTGTTTTGCTGCCCTGAAATTGCACTGGATGCCTGTACACATGTAACAATTGTCTAAGTCAGGTGCTACATGTACATACCTTTCGAGTAGAAGTCTTCCATGTGAGATGATTTTAGACTCCACTCCAACTTTGATTCCGTTTGAAGTCACCTCAGCTCTGGTGTAGGATATACTGAAGGCCCGTACGGTGACGAAGTACGTACCGCCGGATATCATATCTAAGTTGTGCAGTGTCATGGTGCGGTTTTTGCCCACACTAGTGAAGGGGTGTATGTTGCTTCTGGTGCTGACATAGCGACGATCTGTTCCCACTGCCACTTCATAGTGATCAATGGTTTGATGCTTGTTGATCAACAAATCCTCCCTTTCGTTTCCTTAAATTGTAAAATATATGTGAAAAATATTAGTTGATTTCATGGACATTACATCATAAATACATGTACCTGATTAAACATAAACAACATCAATGAAAATAATGGGAGGTAAATATTGCTAATGTTAAAAATGAAGTAGGTCAACTTCTCACAGCCTATTTTTGGAATTCTACTATAGTAACTTATTAAAGATCATAACACAGAAGAGTAGCCTAGGCTTACAATCTGATCAATATCATCATCAGAAAATAACCAAACATCTCTGTTGTACAAGAGGGTACATGTATAATACTGTATGAAAAACGTCCAGGACATCTGATAACTGACTATTAAATTGTGAATGAATGGGGAAATTATTTTCAATACCAAGAAGACTAATAAAAGCCGTGGACTGACCATTTGAGACTTCAGGTGAGAAGATGTCGTTGCCAAACCGGTCCCAGGTTGCTGAAAGCGTTGTGTTGGAAATTTGGTAGTTCTGGTCCAGTACTGCGATCGCCCCATCTCTGACTATCCCGGGTCTGAGAGGCTCCAGCTTGATTCTGATTCCGTTGGACCGGAGAACAAAGTTGTCGCCGAGTTGGTTCATCGCTTGCACAATGACGAAATACCCCTCTCCATCTCTGGCTTTGATGTTGCTGTTTTCACCAAAAGTCTGGTCTGTATTCAAATCCAAAAGATAAGATAAATCTTTAACATTATGTTCAGTCAGATATTTAACTACAAATTGAATGGCTCCTAACATGACACAAAGGTCCCCAGTTTTTAGGGCTTGAAAATCAGAGTTTTCAAAGTCAATATTCTAGTCATTTATCTACATACAAAGTTGAAACAGCACTATCCCAAATCCCAATGTATATCAACATTTCATGGAACAAAAACGGTGAAAATTGTGGCGGAAAATGGTTACTGGTAGGATCCTGGACTGATTTTTGGGGTACCACCCAGAAAATAAAGGACTCATCTGGAGGCTTGCTTCTGCCCAAAGTATGAAATACTGAATGCAAGTGTGCTAATGTGGGACAGTATGTGCCAATTTCATACAGATTGCCTTATTCAGAATACCCCAGTTTTGCCACCCTGAAACTGCATTGGATGCCTTTAACATTTGATGTAATTTACAGTCCTTCCAGAGTACATAGAGGCCATACAAGTCAATCATACCTCCTGGAAGGGTGGCAAAGGGCTGAACCTCCACACCATCCATGCGGTGTATGGACCAGTTGTAATGCATCATGGGACAAGGGTCACCAAAGCTCCATCTGGCTGACAACTCATCAGTCACATCCGTAAAGTCCCTGTAGAAAAGACAGTCAAATAAGTATTTCTTTCCCTTAGCATAATATAACTTTGTTAGCCTACAACCACATGACAAATGCTTGTCTGCCCAGGCTACTAAACTGGTACATGATCATGACTGTTAAACATTTCAACAGTAACTTCAAACAAAATGGCATTCATAACCGTGTGGAGTCCTCTCTGTTGAAACTTCACAGTTTGTACAGAATGTATTTAGACCTCTATTTTGAAACTTCACAAGGTTTGTGTTCCACACATTCTTGTTTGAACAATTTTGATTTCAATACTCTCTGAGTTGGCTGACTCCTTTTAATTTGGGAATTAAATTTATTTCACATCAAAAACTTTATTATATCACTGCTTCAAACCATTTTCTTTTGTGTTGGAACTAAGCTTAAACTTTGCAACTATGGATTCTACCAACACAGATGAGGTTTTCATTTGAACCTTTCTGTAATTCCTTACCTGTCTATGCCAGGCCATTTCCCATCATGCACATATTGCGGCTCCAAAGCCGCCAGCCCGGCAGATATCCTGCTGATGTACACGCCGTCTGACCGTGCAATGGCGAACCGCCCGGCGCCATTGTAGCCCCGGATGGTCGCGAAGACCTGGGGCACGCTGAGAAGGTCAATGGGGTTGAAGATGTAGGACGTCTCGCCCAAGGGCACATCAGTGAAATACCGCAGGTCTGCTCGGCCAGAGGCTGTCCCGAGGGCAATTTCATACCTGTGTGATGATATAAACAACAGCATTGGGTCAGTATCATCTAGAGTAGTATGCCACATGTCTCATCCATGAGAGGAGACAGCATTTCGCTATGCATTCAAGGAGGAAAAACAAGGGAGAGAGCATGTTCTTCTCTGAGCTCCAAAACATGGGCAGACCAAGCACAACCTACACAATGGCATTGTGTGAGGATGCGGACAATAAACTTACTATAAACACGATTATTCTTGAACAACTTGTAACAAGTACTTTATCTCTACAAATTTGGCAATAATATATAGTCTTGCACCAGCATAGTATATATAGCATGAGTGGATAGTGTTCAGCACCAAGGACAGGCATGTTCACCTGTGGGTGGATAGTGTTCAGCACCAAGGACAGGCATGTTCACCTGTGTGTGGATAGTGTTCAGCACCAAGAACAGGCATGTTTACCTGTGTGTGGATAGTGTTCAGCACCAAGGACAGATGTTGTTACTGTGTGTAAACCCTAGTGACACAATCAGAGATGACAACGGTTCGACCTTACCTTATAAGACCTGAGTCAGGGTCCACAAATGGCTCCCAGACAACATGGACATGGTCTACAGATGTCTGGCATGTCACATCCCTCGCAAGGCATTCTGACAAAAAATATACAAAAAGTCTTGATATATTGTATAAACTAAAAATGGATTGATATACATGTATCTTCAAAACCTTTCACTGTGTACTATTACCAGGCATGTTGTGTGTCTTAAAACTATAATGATCATCATATCTATATTTAGATACTTTGTATATTACATGTTTGTATTAAAAATTAATGAACTTTATGAATCATATTTTAAGTAAAAATCATTGTACATGTACATTGAAAGGAATTACTGACAGATATTGTAATTGACCAAAAGGCCTATAGAATATACATAGTATGAGATAATTCTACCTACCAGCTTCGGTACTGCAAAGAGTGTCAGTCACATTGTCACTGACTTCAACAACGACTCCGGGAACTGGTGGAGTGGCATCAACAAGAATGACGTTGGAGTAGCTGATACTCTGAAGGTTGGCTCCGTTCACAGCAGTCACGGTGGCGTAGAGTTTCGTACCATGTGCCAGAAAAGTCTCATTCAAGTCTTTAGAAGAGGAGAGGACAAAATATATTTAGTTTCTTAGACTATTTATAGTCAATCCTACCCAAGGTGACCACCCAGAGGACCAAAGAAAAGTGGTCTCCTTGGACAGGTGGTCTCCTTGAAGAGGGTTGACTCAAAAAATGATTAAGACATTTTTTTCAAGTTGAGGTACTTTACTTATTGGTCACCACCTAACAAGACAGGAAGACCACATCAAGGTTATGGGTTACATGTATTCTACATGCAGAGGTTGGTGGGGAAGATTGTTACCTTTTTATATACTAGTATGCCCCATTTTTTCTGTCAGGGTAGCGAAAACAGGTAAGATAACAATCTTCCCCACTGACCTGTCCATGGAGAGTAGGTTACATGATGGGCGTTTTCATGTCAAATACTGTAAGAATCTTTAGATCTGCAGGACCAATAGATTTATATCAAGCTAAATTCAAATGCAAAAACAGCAGTAAATCTATGTAAAAAGAAAGCAAACAAACTTGCACCTTTGATGCTGACGGAAGTTGTTGGTGGGTAGAAAGTGGTGGGTTTGAAGACAGAAGTGTCAGTTTCGTTGAGGCCCATGCTGAAGATGAAATGTTGTACACCGCTCTCCTGGTCATTGATGCCGTCCCAGCTACACGTGAATGCCACTTCACCGGATATGTGCTTAGGACATGCAACAGTCACACGTTCTGGTGGATTATCGTCAAAAGCAACCGGAGGAGAAACATCTGAGGCTACCAGCCCAACCTGTAGAAGTCAAACAAAAAAATAAGGAGAATGACACTCAGTTAGATTGGGACATCATCATAAAAACAATCACTTCAAGATCATTTTTCACTTTATCTGTCAGCTTAGCATTGTATCAGCATCATAAAACACAGATTGAAGTGACAAACCCTTCACAAGTATTATTTTTATTTATTGGTCTGGCTGTTCAATTACACACACAGCCAGGGAAACTCAACTAGCCTGTGGCCATTACAAAGGGCTTGCTCTTCTGACATGACAGGACTAGACATGTAGATTACAGTACACTTACATTGTTCATTGCAGTTACAGTGACCACGTTTGGAGTGCCATCAGCCGAGGGTGTCAGCAGGCCAGCTGCCAGGCTGGTTCTCTTCTCTGCGTTGGTGACGTTGTACAGGTCACTACTGACCGGCGTGAACCCAATAGCAAACCACGCCGCGGCGATAGCGCTCTCGTTGTCTCCGACGTTCCATTCTGCGGCCAAGCTGCCGGCGTTTATCGCCTGGTAAACTGTATCACGTCCCAGTGGCTTCTCGTTTCCAGAATCGTCCTCATCCTCGCCAACTGAGACGATCGAAACGCTAGGAGCCGATTGGTCGACGCCGAAGCCATCTGATGTCGACTCTAGGATGTTCAATGCTCCAGTTATTGCCCGGACGCTGGAGAAGTATTGAGTGGACGAGGAGAGAGGCAGTGGAAGCTGCGCAACTCCACTCCCAGGTTTGTCTGTGAAAATAAGAAATGGGTGAAAACCATGTCAAATCATCATCACTCAAATGTCAACAAGGCGTGCCTGCAAATCTGATGTGTTATGCCAAAGGGTGGTTCTACCTACTATACAAATACTGATAATGATACAGAAAACCACCATCGGAGTAAAATTAATATTAACAACAGTTACCCCCGTTTCTCAACCCTTGATCAAGTCCTACCGGTAGGTCAGATTATATGGACAACTTGAGATTCATTACAGTCTAAATCACATGTAAAATAAGGCTTACAAAGGAAATGTCATAATCACACAAGAATAGTTTTCAGGTCAGATACTGGCCCAGTGGTTATTTAATAAGAAGTACCTGTCAGTTTGCTCATGCAGCCATAGTGGCAAAGGCAATATCTCTTTTGCTTAGAAATGAAGTAAACCGCTGTAGTTACCGTCAAATGCCACAATCCCCGTGTCTGTGAAAGGCTGGATGTCATCTGCACCAGGAGTGGTCCCCACTCCCCACTCGTAGCCAATGATGCCGTGTTGAGCGCTCTCGTAGCCTTCAAACTGCAGACTAACTGTTGTGGCTTCCAGCTGGTAGTTGATGTCTGTTGTTGGAGCTGTCAGATCGCTGGATCCAGCACCATCAAACACTAGTCCACTAACGTCAGCTCGCACAACCTTAATTGGACTGGTGGAAAGAAGTTGTGAATTAAACCTGAGATAACTATCTTTTATTATTATTATTAAAGGATTTGAATTCTTTCACCAGAATTTTTTTGCCAGGGGGTATTAAAGAGGCGATCTACATCACTCAGGGTATTACAACTGTCCCTTAGCAAAGACGGTGGTGCTACAGACTTTCTGCAACATATGATCTACTGCTCACTGAGTCACATGTGTCATACATGTATGTATAATTAATATATCACGTCACAGAAGCGGTGGATTGCTCATTTCTTGACCAAGACTGGAGTTATACAGTTGAAAATTTGGGCAAGTCCAATTTCTTGAGTTGGAAATTACAGTTTAAACTTACTTCATAATGACTTCTAATAATACAGATGAAGTTTCAAGATAAGATTTCAGTTCATCCCAATCAACAAATCAGTTTACTAATAGGAAGACCAAAAACAGTGCTTATAGCACTAAAATTGGATGATCGATGGTCACCATTCTACAATATTGTTTGTGAAGATATGAAAGTCATTGCAACATTTGAGAGAAAACATTGTCTGGTGACAACCCAAGCTACAAAATGAAGACATGTTTTTGACAGAATAATAATACATGTATCTAATATCTCTGACTATGTTAGCAAAACTTGGTGTCTACCTTGCTGTTATTGTAGTAGAGTAAGCCCCAGCACCGTTCTGTGCCTTGACAGAGAGGTAGTAGATCGGGGCCCCGTTTTCAAAAAGTTGGACAGGAAGCTCTGTCAGAATGACGTCTGTTCCTGGACCAGCATCATAGAATGCCACCACATCATCTCCTCCTGTATCAAATTAAATGCAGAATATGTTTGCTATTGATAATAACACAATACAGTCATGATAATACAGTCATGATAATATATAAAATTCTATAAAAGGTTGTGTGGCATAATGACAGAGCATTTGGCAAGAGGTCCTGGGTTCGAATCCTGCCAAGCTAGTAACCAAGTTGAACCTTGAACTTGGGAAAGGCACTTTACATTTTCAAAACTTCAAACTAGGTCTATCGATTATGCAGGAGGTTATCAAGTCTGTATCCTGACTTCGCTTAGGTAATAATTAGTATGCCAGAATGATTATTATTATTATGATTGTCCATTTTCCGCAGACTGCAAAATTTTGCTACCGTGAATATAAAGTGATTTACAGTTACTGTAATTTGTTCTATTTGGCATGGTAGTGTTGGAAGCTGTTTTCTACTCACCAGACGTAGTTCCCAGTCCTATCCAGTAGGCATCGATTCCACTCTCCCCATCCACCGCCATCCAACTGGCCGTCAGGATCCCTGCGTCCGTGATGACCACGAATCCGTTGGTCAGCTCTTCATCTCCGGACAGGACTCCAGCATGGACGTACAGCATCTGTGTAGCAACATCAGCATTTTTCCGTGAATAGTTTCATCAGGTTGGTAAGACACTGAGTAAAGAGACTCTTTTTACACAACCTGCCCTGAGGAAGGTGACAGACGGTCACCGAAACATCGACTGAATAAATGACTTGGTTGTGTAAAAAGAGTCTCTTTACTCAGCATTTTTGTCCTTGACTATCTGCAATCTAACACCACACATATCAAGGAGATGAGACAGGGGAGTGGGTGTGGTAAAAATTTACTGTTGTGAACATAAAAATGCTCAGAAATCTGAAATCTCTGATTTCTTCATAGAATATTCAAAATGTACTACTGGATAAAATATGTTGATTACAATTTATTTCTGGACAATTCGAGTGACATCCACTACTCATCTAAGCGCCACTCTGATTTCTTATTAATCTATAGGGTACATTTTTTTGGCAAAGAATTATTATTATATAGTAATCAAAAATCACAGTTACCCGAGGAGGTGTAGGGTCAACCAGAACACCGTCAGTCTCATGAACTGCTGTTAGTCCAGCTGCGTTGATGGCGTGTACTTTGACGGTGTAGAGGGCACCGATATTCAGACTCAGAGGTTCGGTTGACGTCCAGTTCTTCGTCTCTCCATCAAGAGAAACACTAGGATGGGAAATGGCATTTACTCATCTGGACAGTACTAGTATCATCATGTGCATGATGCTGGAAGTCTGTGTTGGTATTAATCTTAGTACGATGCTAAACTTTATTCCAATACAAAGGATACACAACAAATTTTTAGATGTAAAGTAAAATCTTGGGAAATTTTGCAAACTCAGTTCAAGCTAGCAGTAACATTGACATAATGTACTTCAGTCTGTCATTTGCTGCAACATTTCTTGAAGAACCCTACCATTAGCAACTGTTACAGTATTGATTTGTTCTGATCTATCTATAATAATATTGCATTATAAATTATATAACAAGGAAAATAAAAAAAAAAGAATAAATAAAAGAATAAATAAATGGATAACCTACAGGCTTCCCAATGGTATCTTTGTCCCTCCGTATGTCTGGTACGCCTGTAGCTCGATGTGGGACACTCCTGTTTCTTCATCCACAAAGTTCCAGTTGGCTGACAACTCTGTCGTGCTTGACTAAGATTTAATGTAAAATGTTCCTACTAGTTAGCTTAAAAAGAACCATAAAGAATATGTCTAAAGTTTGCATTCCAAGTGGTTACTTTGATCTCCGAGCAGGTGCAATACAGTTACATCAAATTGGCAAGACAGTATCAAATTGGCAAGACAGTATCAAATTGGCAAGACAGTATCAAATTGGCAAGACAGTATCAAATTGGCAAGACAGTATCAAATTGGCAAGACAGTATCAAGTTGGCAAGACAGTATCAAATTGGCAAGACAGTATCAAATTGACAAGACAGTATCAAATTGACAAGACAGTATCAAATTGACAAGACAGTATCAAGTTGGCAAGACAGTATAATTGGCAAGACAGTATCAAATTGAGACAAAGTATCCTGGCTAAACAGGTGGCCGATATAGACTCCCCTTGCCCAGGATAATCTGCTTAGAGATGAAGCAAACTTAGCAAACAAAACTCACAGAATACTGTGCATCTTTGTCAGGGTCCAGGCCATCACGAAGGTAATTCAGGACAGGTGGAGTCAGGTCGAGTACAAACCCGTCTGACTGTAGGGTTGTTACTCCCAGAGCCCTGTTGGTGACAGCAAGGTTCACAAACACCTGGTCTCCCTGGTGAAGGTGGAAATGGTGCCAGCGGAAACTCGTGGTCATTCCGACCGACTCACTCTCGTGAATGACCTCATCTCCGGCTAAAATAAAGAGGTCATACTTCAGGAAGGATTGCAATACATGTATCATCAAATGACATACATGTACATGTAGTATACATACAATGTACATGACAGCTTTTACCACAAAGAGCAATTCTATCATGCCTTGCTACATAACCTTATTTTTATACATGCCATATATTGAAGACTATATCTGTTACCTGCTACTATGTTGAAATTGTACATATTCTGCATTTAGCATAACTCAGCATTAACAACCAGGCATTCAATATGGTTTGCCAGCATTATATTGGACATTGTAACATACTGTAGTACTGAAAGTGACTTGTGGAAACTCAACTTAAAAGGAGCTACAAATGTAACAACATCCCTTGTACAGCACTTTAGAATATGAAATTGATAGTCCAATTTTCTTATAATTATGTACATGTACATATACTATATACTAGTAAGACTGGGTGGAATATTGATGGTCGATACACATTTTTTCTTGTTTTCAGTGTCTGCCTTGATTTTAATTATAAAGCTGTTTTACACACATTGTCAAAATGTTATCATGTTTTTAACTCCTGTGTCAAAAGCGTAATGCTTTATGGGTCTGAGACCTGGGCGGTGTCCACGGAAGACCTTAGAAGGCTAGACAGATGTGACAACGCCATGATTAGATGGATATGTTCCAGTAGACTGGCTGATAGGGTGTCAAGTGATCAGCTTAGGTGTAGGTTAGGCGTAAGCAGTCTATGTGAGATCTTGCGCTACAACAGACTTCGCTGGTATGGGCACGTGCAAAGGATGGACCCGCAGAACTGGCCAAGGAAGGTCATGACAATGCCCGTAGAGGGACGAAACCCGCGTGGCCGTCCAAAAAAGAGATGGGTAGACAGTATTAGGGAAGATGTCAAAAACTTGAAACTGCAGAAGGCCAACCCGCTAGACAGAAGCAGCTGGAGAGCAGCTATTACACCCAAACGACACCCCACGACGTCCAACCCTTGCATGACGGGGAACAACGGACGCTAAGCCGTGCAGTGAGTGAGTGAGTTATCAACTTGTGTTATCCTAGCGCTAGAAACACAATTTGTTAAGAATGATACACATGAAAAGCATACTCATGTTAGCTCCTTGGTTCTTTGATTTCCTGACCACCGAGATGGTGTAGTCCTTTAAGCCAGACTCTGGGTCTGAGAAGTTTCCCCAGTGTCCGGCCACAGTAGCAGGGTCTGAGGAGAAGGTAATGTCCTCTCCCACAACATCTCCATCCTCCAGAAATCCACCCACAGGTGGGGTAAGGTCCACCATTACTGAGAAATAGAAAAATGCCAACAATCAGACTTGATATTTTACTTTTGTATGAGATTGGGCATTTTGGACTATTATGATTATACACGATATATACACTGTACAATATTTATCATAATATATGAATACAATTATTACAATATCAGTCAAAATTCCAGTTGTGGTTAAAAAGATATGTCCACGATACAGAATTGCCTTTTCCATGAGAGTGAGCATTCCTGACTAACATATCATAATTATTCAATACATGCTGTACAATTACAATATCAATACCATTGAAAAGTCAATGTATCGTGATCAAACTTTCAGACATGGTTATTTAATAATAGAAGAAAATGTCAAAGAAATAGATTCTGAAACAATTTCAAATTGTTTAATCTATACTGTACACAGAATATTGCTTACTTCCTACTGTGGTTGCTGATACATTGAGACGTTTATGCCCTCGGTTGAAAGCATACAGTGTTGAATAGTATGTTGCATTGTGAGTTAGGTTCACGGAGTTGTCGCAGTGCAAAAAGACAAAGTGGTTAAGACGTTTGAACTCCACAATATCATCGTCTCCGGGAGATGATCCTACACCCCACAAGTAGTCAGCTGGGAAAAGAAAGAATGTATTTGAATAAATAATCATACGACTCACTTACACTGAGAAACTTGTCATTTATCTTAAACAAATCTTGGACACTGATAGGTAAAACAGCCGGTTCAATTACTCAGTCACTGATGAAAAGCTACTTGAAACACCTGACAAAATCTATCTAGTAGTTGCTTTAGTAACAGTTTTCTTTTGTAAGTCATAAGCTACATATCTACAAAAATGTAATCTTCATCAAGGCAAAGGAAGCTTTACTACCAAACATCTTTCAAAAATCTAAATGGTAGTCTAAGAGCATTTAGATAACATCCCATGAACTTCATAGACAAGTTATTTTTCATGGTGAATTAATCGGTTGTTAGGACAATGACAAATAGTAATGGTTTGCTCCTAAAACTACCAGTCAAGGTACATTATTTTGTATAATGACCTTATCACATTATTTATAGTCTGACAGAAAATGGAATTAAATGTCACAAACTGAATGTATCATTATACATGATACAATCTCTTCCATACAAAAGACTATGAATTCAGCACCAAGGAGAGGCCCATAACTATGAAGGAAAGTAATGTGATCCTCCAGTGATGAATATTCATCTGTTAACAAGTTTTATGGTCATTCAGATTTAATATCAGGGCTCCAGATCCCAAAATGTATATTTTTTGCCTGAAATGGTAAAAAAAAACTGATTCATATATACTTTTAAAAGCCTGTATCCAGAAAATGAAAAAAACAACATCTGGGGGTATTTCGCCACTCTACCTTCATGCCAAATTTCTTGTTATTTGGCCCAAAAATGAATAAATGACTAAATACAATGTAGCAGGAGGAGAAGAAACATAAGGGAAAACAATATGTTTCATCACAGCCATAATAAATGACGAACACTTTACCTATGCCCGTGTCTGGATCCTGGAAGTTGTCCCAGTTGGAGCAGTACTCATTCTGAGTGGCCGTGTAGTTCACTTGTCGCCCGTGACTTTTCCCATCGTAAATTTCGCCAGCCAGAGGGTGTGTCATGTCGATCATGATTGGGTACGGGCCGTGACCGGTGGTTCGCAGATCAACTGCAAAGATCAGACATCAGAATATTAAGATACTGAAGAATACATTGGCTAATTTCAGCACGTTGGCAGAACGTAGTGCATCTGCGCAAAACCACAATTTTTTTTACGGTTTTCTTTGGATTATTGACTAATAATAAATGTCAATGTTGCATCAGAATTTTGCCTGTACCTTTTCTGACATAACATTTGGAAACTGGTTAACCAAGAAATTAAATTGGTGTGGCCTATTGATGAGGAAAATATTCCCTATATCTATTGACAATAAAGTTCAGTGAGTATTGATGTATGATACATTACCATGGTTGACTGCACGGATACGTAACCAGGTTGGCACACCATCTGGGATCTGGAAGGTGAAGTTACATTTTTCGGTGTCCTCATACAGGAACCAATCCAGGAGGTACGTGTCCCTTTTACTCTTGCCAAGTCCGATGTGCATCAGCTCAATACCAGAAAGGGGATCACTGTAAAACATATTCGGTAAACATGTTGTTTCCTCTTCTCCTCCAAACCAAAAAGGTCCATATTTTTTAATGGCCAGAGAACACAGAAAGTTACGGAAATTAGCAACTCTTGATCTTCTGCAAGTCTTCCTAACATTTTCTATGAATTGAATAAAGTTAGTCATACCTGACATTGTATGATGCTGATATGACGTAGGTCTGGTCATTGTACAACATTTCATGCACTTCATTGATGAAAGGCTCCGTGTTGTCGATGGCATATGGAACTGAGTGGCAAACGGTTGTAGCAAGTGGTCCGCCGTACTCAACTTTGTTTATGCCACGGACAGTCACAAAGTAAAGTGCATCTGTAACAGCAAGTTACAGCTGTGTTAGTATTAAGACTCCTAACTTAAAGGCTACCGAGTCAACCCTCCTCACTCAGGTGTAAGGACTGACACGGTCATCATACTTGGAATATCTATATCTGTATATCTGTACATGAATCTTTATCTGTACAATCATGAATCTGTACCTGATAAAGATCTCGGGTGATCGCCAGATTAAAAAATAAGTAGTAATACAAGTAAGTTACTATAGGTAAATGTGGTGAAAGAAATCTCAATCAAAAGAGCATGGTCTCATCAGAAAGGACCTTCCCATGACTTTGCTCACAACTACTCTCCAACCAAGGTCTATGTTGGGATGGTTCAATGTAGTTGCCTAGAATCTATCTTACAGGTATTCCAACTAGCTGCATGTGCTGTCACATTTGTGCTGGATCTGCAGAATTGTTTCTTATAAGCTTTGTTTTGTGGTGAAAATCGAAGTAAATAAAAATAAAAAGCTCCAAAAGTTCTCTTACATGTGTCTTATCCAAGCAGAATATGACTTTCCCGACTTTGATTCACCAAAGTTTATATATATAATATATACCATGGTCTGGAGAGGGTTGGGAGGCCATAGCCAACTTTTCTTACCTGCTGAGTCTCTTTGGCCCATTGCACAAGACAAGACAAAAGAGACTTGGCAGCTAAAATGTTTTTAACCCGAGTACTATGTGTGACAGGCTTAAATTTGGTTCTTTGAGATGTAGCATGTACATCATGTATCTGTATCTGTATCAGTATAGCCGGTATAACCGCCCTTCTGTGTAACACACCAGCTTTGCAGGCATGCGGGGCAGCAGCAGCTAGCTATATCACACCGAACGACTTGTTACACTCAATCTTTGCACATTTAATTGCAGAGCTTTCTAGTGATGATGCCCCTACTGTGCTTGGTGGCAACGAGTTCCAGTCTATGTAAATGAAACATCTACAAATTGTACCAGGGAGGTCCAGAGGGTGAGCCAGTCCAGTATGTGTCCATTCTGACTCATCAAACAGGTGACCATGGGGGTCCTTGTGAGGATGGATGTTCTCCAAACACTTCTCTGTTCCCACAGACCAGGTGTAGCCATAGATCCCTGTTTCATTGTCATGGAAACCATCCCAGTTTGCTGCAGAACAAACAGACAAACCAACAATAATTATTGTATATGTATGCAACTTAATGGTTTTAATTATGATGATAGTTGTTATATTGAAATCTTTTAGTAATGGTAATATTAGTTTTACACTTAGCCGATAATTTGCTTGTTCAATGATTTTAGCTATAATTAGTACCTTGTCTGACGTGTGACCTCAACGTGTATGTAAATGTGTATGTTTGTACTGTGTGTGTAATGTGTAATGAGCCCTGGAAGATTAGCACTAACGGGCTAAAGGGTATCGTAATAAACTGAACTGAAACAAAAATGGTAGTAAAGTTAAAATGATATAAGAACAAAATTTATACAAAATGTCCAAAAATGTGACAGTGTAACTGACTGAGTGTACATTTCTTGCTTATTCCTGCATGCTACAAAATTCCACAAAGATTCAAGATAATCCTATCCTACAATGTATTTGTGTCCCAAAATTAACACAAATATCAGAGTTGACTTACCCGACACATACTGGTTGGCACGTGTGTACAGAAGGTCTTCAAATGGAGTGTGGCCGTTGAAAACAGTGGCAGACCCCTCTCCATCAATGATGTACCTTTGAAGGAATGTGTCCAACATTAATACAGACTGGATAAAAGATTAGAATCAATCTACGCCATGTTGTTAACAATATTACATAAGGAAGGTATCATTACATAATGTTACATAAAGTGCAAGGCAAAAGGTCAAGAATATTTACAAAATTATACTTTTCTAGCAGACGTATGCAAAATACTGTCACCAATACAGCAAGCTGATCATGAATTACATGTACAACTGCAAACACACCACCCGCGGATCCAGAGGGGGGCGCACCCGGCGCGCGACCCCCCCCGTTCGACCGGGCAAAAAAAATTTAGACGACTGGCCAAACACAAAATCGCAGAAAAAACATAACACAAAGAATAGAAAGGAAGCCTATGGTTACGACCAGTTCTTCCCGGACACGTATCACGGACTGTAGAAGTACAGAGCTGGGGCGACGGCGCGCCGCGCACGTGTTAAAATCCAGATTTTACACTATGACATGATTAGCGGGCACGCCCCACCACGCCTAGACTCGATTATTGTTTACTTGTTAACACACTACTGTGAATCCCTAGCCTTTGTGCCTCCCATCTATCGTCCATATTGACACGACGTTGCAGTAAAACAAGACTCAGACGCACGGTAAGAAAATGTACTAGGTCACTCACGTCCCGAGCGCAAAGACGCCCGGTGCTCGTAGGTCATGCCGACGGGAAAGTTCGCCAGCCAGCGGATCTCAGTGGAACAACGGCCGAAAATAAATACCCCCGTAAGAGTAAACACAGTTCTAAGAGGGTTGGTAAGATTTAAAATGGTCTGCAAGCCGTGAACGTTCTTGGTCGTCGTAACGTACCATGAATATAACATGGCAGTTTTGCCTCAACTGATGGACAGTTCTAATGCACTTTCGGCTAGTTAACACAGAAATCTTTTAAGATTATATCCATGCCGTGCCGTTACAAAGGTTCGGTTGACAGAAATCTTTTCATTTCGTATCACAAATCTCTTTAAATCCTAATAAATGTTGCAGGAAAATTATTTTGTAGCGGGACTATACCAGCCAGCGGTACAAAGTGAAAATGCGGGGTAAATGTACACGGCACGGTTTGCTACAACAACGCTTTGAAATCTTCTACCGCCCGCCCGGTGGGCGGGGCCCATGCTCGTGCTGCTGAGGGCGTGACGCCGCTCTGTCTGATCAGAACGTGCCGTCGTCTTGGCAACACGTGGGAACGTCCCAGCGACGAGAAGCTTTCCATGCCGGGAAGTGTTGATTTTGTGACATAAGCAGTGGTTTACGAGATATTTTTTGAAACCATTTTGCTCGTTCCCGTTCAGAATTGTAAGTCCCAGTAGCCCCTCGTTCTCGTTTGGTTTGCATCAAATTTTAAATTCGGTAGCACAGGCTCACTTCTCCGTCTCGATAAATCGTTGCTCTCCGATGGGCGGTCAATTGAATTTTTGATTAACTACGCCGAGCTAACTTTTCCGTGGTTCATTCAGCAAGTTGCAGTAGGAACGGTGGCCCCATTCAATCAATGTGTGTCTTCCGCTGACACCCGGCGCTCAGGAATTTAGTATTCTCCTTAAAATTTTGGGAAGTCTTAAAAATGGTAAACACGTGCGCGGCGCTCCGTCTCCACGGCCGTTACTTCACATGTTATTAGTGTTATCCGTTAGTGTATTTGAGTGCTGCGATGTTGTGACCGCGCGTTCCCCGCGATCGGAAAATGATTTAAGTGATCAGGTCTATAAAGAGGCGGCATTTCCTTTTGTATTTGGTTCTTTTTTTCGCTAACTAAAATCCATCGCGAACTCTTTATTTGCCCCGTTTCGTGAAATAAGGTCGTCCCAAACATAGATGCATTTGCAATATTCTATTTTCTCAGTCGTAAAATGTACCGACAGGCACATGAATGTATTGAAAACATCAGTATTAGTTCGTTGTTTTTTTGCTCAGAAATGACTCTAAAATGCACCAGAGAGACTCTCAATTTTAAAAATTTTCTGGGGGAGGCCCCCCAAACCCCCCCCAACGAGAGGGGGGCTTCCTGACGCGCAGCGCTTACGTGGCCTTCGGCCACGTCAGGTGGTGCGCCCCCCCGTTCACAAATTTCTGGATCCGCGGATGCACACTGATAAAAAAAATGATCAAAAGACTCTGCTGAAGGTCACTGATGGACTAAAATAAGGATTCCTAAGCTCTTAAACAATTTTTTAAATTCTTAAACAAATTTAGGGCACTGTCTTAGATGTTGGTGCAATCCTTCTTGAAGAAAATTCGAGAAAGCAAAACATTCATAAAAAAACAGACTAATACTATATATTGGTGCAAATATCTTGAAGTTAGCCTCATGCACATTATTTTTTTTTTATTGAATGATACAATATTGGACTGCTTACCTGTGGTTTGGCAGGTTCGATTCATCCACACATCTGTTCTCCCACTTGTCAGGGAGAAGTTCATGACACGGCTCCTTGACAGTTTCATCATAGTGTGCATTCTGTATGGGTCCGGGGCTGACTGGGGTAAAGTCAACCTTCACCGGTCGAGAGGTCAGGATACTGCTGTAGCCTAAAAACATTGAGAGATCGAAAAATCGAAAGATTAAAGTCTGTTAACATTCCCATTTAGTATCATATGATATAGCCAGAAGAAGTTGACAAAACATGATCAGAAGGCTCCATTTCCCATGGGTTATCAGGCCGTAACCTCAAAAGTGGTCGGTTATTAGAATAACCCACCACTTTTTGGACCGTACCATATTATGAGGGACAGGACACTAACAGTAGTATTAAGACTTGTAGTGTGTACTATCTATAAAAAACGTATTGTGCTTTATCATACGCTACGCTCACTTGGTGGTTTATTCGGTGGTTATTGCACCTGACCAGGAATTATCTCGCCAAATACACATTAGGGCAGACCATTTTACCCTTTATTATTACTGCCTTGTAAACATAGCCTCCTTATTCATAGCAGCTCTAAAACTGGACTTTTTGGGGAGCCTTTCTAATGTGTCTGTATCTGAATGTGCTTGTAACAAGATTCTTTTGCCTCCACACTGGGCCAAAAGTAGAATGGCTGGTACAAAAAAATTGATACAAGTGATACGAAAAAAAAGAAAAAAGTGCATTACAAAGACTAAAAAAAGCCCAAGTTGTAAAGCCTGCTGAGAAGGCAATTGTCATGTGAATTCAAATAAAAATATCATAAGATGCATCTGTGATCAACATAGTGTAAAATATGATTTATAAAAAACTAAAAAGTAGAGACTTTAACACTTACCAAGGTCATTTTTCAGATGGTAGTTGAAGTAGTACATCTGGTTGTGCTCCAACTCAAGATCCCTGTGATCAAAAGTAACAGCCTTGCCAATCCCCAGTCGTTCAAAATAGTGGTAATGCCCAGCCTGTGGAAAAAAGACAGAATTCAGTTGTTTTCATTTCACTATCTCTTAGGTTTAAAATTCAGTATATTATTCCTTTTCTTCACTTCTCAGCCAAGAGTTATTGTACATGTACTAAGTACATGTGTTTGTGGATTTGCAGGGAACAAAATGACTCAAGAAGACATGAATGGATGATATGTCACATTTGTTATGATGTTAGTTCTTGACTTGTATACACAAAGAACTGACTGCAGCTTGGGCCAGCTCGACCCCCAGAAACTCCATTGCTTTAGGTGGTGGTAGGTCCAAAATTGACATAATGTATGTAGGTAACTTATACATGTAGGCCCAAGAGGGTACAGAGCAAATTTTAAAGTGGTGTACAAAATGTAGGACTGGTTTAGGCTCCTTTTAGGCTCTGTTGAGACTGCAGTGGCATTATGTAGCAGACTATGACACAGGCTTACTCAAGGAGAGATAACTGGTTTACGTACGACATGCAGCAGCACTCCATAGCCTTCTACTTCCTGCAAGAGCTCACACTTCCCACTCTCGCCATAGTCGTAGTTGAAGCTGTAGCACACCAGCGGCGGAAGCGCCAAGCAGTCCGCGGCACATTTCCCAGGACTCGTGTATCCCTCTGCAACTTGGATTGGTTTGGACATCAGCTTGCCAAGCTGAGGAGATGTGAACTTGGTAAGAGCGACAAGCTCAGCGTTTGGATCACTGTTCTTTGCTACTATTGCAGATCTCCCCAGGTCTGTCTCGTCTTGAACATCTGCCCACGGGAAGGTCTGGTCACCAAAGATTCCACGGCCAAAGCCAATGCCCTCCTATATATTTGAAAACAAACAGACAACATTCGTGAATAAGTTTCATCAGGTTGGTAAGTCACTGAATAAAGCAGCTCGAAAGAAGAGATTATTACCAGTGTCACCTTTGCTGCACTATGCTCTCAGAATTGCTCTGAGGAAGGTGACAGATGGTTATCAAAACATCGGCCAAATAAAATACTTTTTCTTCAATAAAAATATTGTCATGCTGCTGATCAATTGTAACAATTCATTAATGCTATCAATCAATCAATCAAACAATCAACCAATCAATCAAATCAATCAACCAACCAACCAACCAATCAATCAATCAATCAATCAATCAATCAATCAATCAATCAATCAATCAATCAATCAATCAATCAATCAATCAATCAATCAATCAACCAAGCAACCAACCAAGCAACCAACCAACCAACCAACCAACCAACCAATCAAAAGAAGATACATTGCTAACCTTTTTCTCCACCAGAGGTGTTTCATCCACTGCCATCCCAGTAGCCTTTAACACGTTGGGGGTTACTGGTGGTGAGAAAATCTGGGTTTACCCTGCCTGCGGGAGGGGTCATGTCATAGAAGTCCAGTCCGCAGGTCACACTGGCCGTAGCGCCTGCTGAATTGGTAGCTTTGACGGTGAAGAACAGGGGGATACGCTCGGGTAGAACCTGCAGAAACAAACCACAAGTGGATCAGGTTAAATTATTGCAATATTGACATGAAATGCATTGAACACAAAACCTATTATAGCCCATAGCAGATATTGTCACTGTTTTACAAATTGACAAGGTGGCTGGCAACAATGTTTTAACAGATTTTACTAACACAGATAATCTTTCATTTGATTTTTACCTGATCAACAATGGACGATGGGCCACCCAAGTCGTTGTCCAAGGCCAAGTCACATCCTCCTTGAAACTTGCCGATGCAGTACTTTACTTCCACCTCGCTTTTGTCATCATCCACGGCAATGGCCAGCTGGAACGCCGGCTCGGTGTAGTCGCGCTCTTTAACCTGGTACACCGTGCAGTGACTTGATGCAGGCGCTCGTCTTGCCACACCGCTTGCGGGTTGCTGAAGGATGTCATTGGGAAAATTAACGTTTGAAAATATTGCATAACCTTAGTCAGTAACTGTAACATTGAGGGTCAATCACACAGAGATAGGCTTTTGCAAATACATTGTATGTTGAACTACATGTACAATGTATATGTACTAAGATATAGTGTTTAATGTAACTTTTCTGGGCATACATATACTATGTATAAAATGTATTTTAGCAACAGTGCTCCTTCACAGGAATGTAGCACAATATATCTAAATAAATACATCAGCATAGAGTGAATGTCTCTAATAAATAAAGAATTATACTTTAAATTTGTAATTCCTTCTATCCAGCTTCGTAAAAGTGCTCCCTTCCTAAAAGGGTAGAATATGGTGCATACTACCGGACAGTAAGTGAGTGCGTGAGTGCGTGAGTGCGTGAGTGCGTGAGTGAGTGAGTGAGTGAGTGAGTGAGTGAGTGAGTGCGTGAGTGCGTGAGTGAGTGAGTGAGTGAGTGAGTGAGTGAGTGAGTGAGTGAGTGAGTGAGGGAGTGAGTGAGTGAGGGAGTGGAGTACCAACCGGTGCAGAGTAACTCTTGAATTCAGGAGGTGACTCGTCCTTCTCCTTGCTGAAGGTGTTGAAGATGTTTGCTGTGATGGTTGGAGTCTGATATGACCACAGCAACTCTTGGATGATGACCTCCTCGATTTGTGTAAACAGAAGGTTTATGGTCAATTTCAGGATGACGTGGAGTTCCAGTCGGAGAGGTATGAACTCAAGATCCATTCGAACACTGAAAAAGAGGAATAAAAAAGTTGTTTTAAAGAATGACATACAGCCAGCATTTGAAGCCATGCAGCTGGTTGCCAAAACAAATTGATGTACATGTACCACCAAAAAGAACCCCATTCCACCTTTCAAAAATGAGTAGGCGCCTGCCCTGTGTGCTGTGGTTTAAATGCATATACTTCTACAGTATGTGAAAGTTGGTAATTCACTACAGACTCTAGGAGGAATAAACAGGAATTTACAAAGATTGTAGTACGGACATTGGACAATACAATGTAGAATCATTTCGCATTGTGGTTTCCTTGAACTTACATGTAGTCTAACTTCTCTATTGTTGGGTTTTGGTATTTCACAACACAAGAAAGTCAATCTTGCTCAAAAATCTGTCACCCAAAATCTGAAATGGTTGATAGTAAAACCACAGGTACCAGATGAGTAAAGAATGAATGCCTTACGCAATATCCAGGGGAAACTTGCTGAAGCCAACCTCTGCCTTGTAGGAACTTGGTTGTCAGTAGATAACCAATCAACTTCAGCCCAGCCCGTGAAGAGGAAGAGGTTGATGGAAAGTTCTCCAGACACATAAGCCCCAAGCTGAGGGGTGGCCGTTCCCTAAGGTAGACATACAATTTGTGAATAGCTTTTTTCAGGTTGGTAAAATTTGACTGGCTGGTTAAGGCCACACCAATTTAATGTCTTGGTTAACGGATTCGCACGCTTCATTTTTTTCTGATTTGCAAATAAAAATAAAAATTCAGAATCAACTGCAAAATGCTCATATTTTACCCTGAACATCCGAAAACAGTCCTTTTCACCCTAGTTGTTAGAGTTATTCCATCTTTCGATTATGGTATCATTAAAAGTTCAAAATTCATTGTTTAAATTTTGAACCAGCCTGGTGTGTTGACTTCCTGGCTCCAGTATCATACCATCTTGGGCCATAATAGGATGCCCAGGCCTGTTCTTATTTTTATTACTCCGTGAAGGAGGTCAGGACCTCCGGACGGAGTGTTGTGAAGAGCTGTTTTTTCGTGTTCGCAGTCAAAACACTCTTTGTGTAATCGGCATGCAATTTTATACAAAAATTGAATTTTAAAATCCAGTTTTACTGCGGCCCTGCAATCACTTTGATGAGTGCCTTAAATAAAGCTCTAAGTACAAAATTAACCAGCATTTAAAACATATAGATAGTATAGTCATCATAAAAAAAATAGATCATTGCAATGGTGGAAGGAACAGATCATCTTACCGTGGCTTTCATAGTCATGAAACAGAGATTGACCCCAGCTTTCAATGACCAAGTTCCTCCTGCGATAAAAACTGTCAACAGAGAACAATGTTAAGCTTTAGCACGATGTACATGTAGGAATCATCACAGGAACATCTATATTGTGCGTTATAGGGATGCAAGATTGCAAATTTATGGGCACATGTGCATTGTTATGTGCAACAGTTGCTATAATAAATAACACAATATGAAAGCACGTACACAATGTCATGTATACTACCAGACTATTAGTCATACATGTACAATGTTGCTAATTCAATCAAACGTAGGGATGCAAAATAAGCATTAAATGTAATACAGCAAGTTCAACTATCTAACTGTGAATAGCTTAGATTCATATTATGTACATTGTAAGCCAGACATTATTAAAATCATCTGTCGTGAAAGCATGGCAATCCCTCTAGCAAGCACAATCCACGTTTTTGTTTTACACGTACAGTAACGTGTGTGTCTGTTACTTTTAAAACATTCAACGCAAACAATAAATGTAGAATGAAACTAATTGTAATAATAAGCTAACTGCATTTGCTTACTGAATTTCAGAGGAATTGGTCCAACCATGAAATTGAATTCAAGCCTCAAGAACTGCTTGTCGTTTGGACCAAACAATTTCTCTCCGCGCATGCACACGTCAAAGCTGTTAAACTGTCCAGAAGCCAGTTTTCCAAGAATGTTGTTCATCGCCAACATAACCTGTAAGAACAGAGATCAATGGTGACAATCATGGTTTTGTGCCCCAAATCAGCTAAAGAAGAACTTTTGATGGATGACTTTGTGTAAAAATTCCTGGTACTGTGACTATCTGCATAGCCGGACTGGGTATAACCATCCCTTGGTGTAACACATAACACCAGCTTTGCAGGCAAGTGGTGTGGTGGCAGCCGGCTACATTACACCGAACAACTTGTTACACCTAACCTTTGCATTATCTAACTCATTGCTCAAAGCAATCATCATGATGATGGTTTTATGCACTGAACCAGTAGCTAAAGAATAACTAAAGGATACATCAAATTCAATATACAATCAATTTACGTAAAAATCATTAAGTACTAAATGCTTTATCACTATTATTAAGAATTATTATGACTGATCTCTTAGTAGTGACGGTTACTAAAATTTTGACTGTACTGAAACATGTAGTCAGTAGAGTGTCAGTTGAGGTTCGCAGGTCACGTGTGGAGGCTCACAAACAACAGAACAGCTAGAATAGCCATGGACTGATCTCTTAATAGTGACAGTTACTAAAATTTTGACTGTACTGAAACATGCAATTGCTGACATGCTACTGTCAGCAATTGCATGTGTCAGTAGAGTATCAGTTGAGGTTCGCAGGTCACGTGTGCATGGAGGCTCACAAACAACAGAACAGCTAGAATAGCCATGGACTGGAAACCAGGGGGGAAATACCCGAGGGGTAGACCTAGAACTACCCTCCGCAGAACTGTCCAAAACTGGGGTTCGATACACAAGAAGACATGTCTGCTGCGCCCAAAACAGAACCTGGAGAAGTTCTGTCAGAACTACTAGTCAACCAATGCAACAATAGTTTCGGGAGGATCTAAGGTCTAAGGTACTGTCTGCTTCAGAAGACACTGTTCAACTACTGTCAACTACTGACATTGGCATATCAACAAGTAATGAGAATTGCACTCACCAGTTCCAGATACGCTGTGCGGAGATCCGTCATGAGAGCGGCCATGTTAACCCCGTCAACATTCTTTATTTCCACCAGTTCCTTGATTTGTTGAAGCGTCTTTCCTTTTAGGGCAGCCATGTCTAAATGAGAAGGAAAAAAAGTCTGCTTCAGATTGAATAAAACATAATAGAGCCACGTATTCTTCAACTTTGACCATATTTATCCTTTACACTGTACATTTGGTACTCTGTAACTAGCACAATGTACAATTTTAATTCTTGTAATCATTGCATAGCTTTAAAAAAAAAAGTTATGTTGGTTGTAAGGCATAAACATTTTGAACTCTCATACTCCTTGTTCACATACCTTAGACCGTTCATTTCATAATTAGTAACTGTTTTTAAAACCCTTGTCCTGCGGAGCACAATTGTTGTTCTGCACATACAGTTACTGTAATAATAGCACCCTGTATAGGTACGATTTGGGGGTATTTCTCCTGCAACGCATCACACCGCAGCGAAACGCAACGAATGTGGAAGTAACTATGCCACTGCAGGCAAAAAAAGTTGGGGGTCTATGATCTAATTAAGACATGAAATTATTGCAAAACATTGTGCCAGGAATGCCAGCAGGATAAGGGTTTACAACTGTGACTGTTACACTTAATGTACTTATTGAGCTGTACTTGGCAACATGAGTGTTTCACACACTGTATACTAAAGATACCGGTAAGAACTACGTATCAACTAGCTATAGAGCCTTTTGTGTTGGCTATTGCCATTACAGTTGTATTCTACAATGTCGTGTAATTGTCGTGCAATTGTCATGTGCAATGACCATGTGCAATTTTCGTGCAATAAAGTTAAAGTAACTATGTAAAAGGCTTCGTACCTAATGCAGCTCTAGTAGTTGGTGCAGCTGCTTTCGAGCCTGATCTCAGAGATTCGCAAAACTCTGCGCCTTTATTCAGATCAAATGTTAATTGTTTGAAGACTGTTGTCCACTCCTGGCATTTCAGTTTGTTACACACCGACACATCCAGATCAAAAGTAAAAAGATTGTTTCTATAAGTTTTGAGGATGACGTATCGGAAAGAGACTGACACTGGATCCATAACTCCTAGGTTGGATACAAGAGGCCCACCATATTTTTCCGCTGAAGATGAAAAAAAAAATATAAAGAGTTAAGATGAGAATTCCATTATCAGGTAAAGGCATATCATAATGACTCTGACTTCTAAAAATTATTTAAGTCGAACCCTTTTGCCTTACAGAAATATAAAATTCACTTTGAAAACTTATGTTAGACAAATTATGTTAGGCTTTTTTGTCATTTTGGCAAACTTTGTAACCTATACAATGTATGATATTACTTGACTATTACTCACAGCATTGCACTACCATGTATTATATTTAATTTTTTAATTTGTAGTTAGCAAATAAAATACACTGTACATCATAACCTGTACAAATGAAATGAAATACTCACCTACTCTAACTTTTGTCATATTCCAGGTTCTTTCAAATGGTCCAATGTTCAGGGTGAAAAGAGTGGTACAGGGGTCTAGGTGGACTTTTGCTTCGAAAACCCGACGGATAACGACAAAGACGAGCTCAACACAGCACCGTACTTCGTTACAGCCGTGCTTAAACGAACACGCCACCCCTCCAGGCAGACTTTCGTGTAGATGGAAACACGCTGAAAAACACAAACCTAAGTTTTAGTAAAGTGTCCAACAGTTACACTTGACATGGTATGAAATTTGGATGTGAAGCTGAATAAGGATTACTTTGTGAGGGGTATAAAAAACGTTACATCAGGGCCCATCAACCCTCTCTGAACTGTGATGGCAACCTTTCAGCCACTTTTGATTCACCCCGGACGTCACAATTCTGAGTAATGATCTAAAAAAAACCTGGATGCATACATGTGTAGCTTGAAGGTTAATTTCAAAACATCAGAAAGCCACTGCATAATATATATGAATATACATGTATAATGAAAAAAATGGATGAATGAATGAATTGGACATACAACAGAGTTTGTTAGTGTAAACAAAATTACCATCATCGGGAGCCTTGTACTTCGCGATTCGAACCGCACGAGAGCCATTTATTTCTTTTCCTCTCACCGCCAATGCCAGTTTCATTGATTTGTCATCTATTGTTTCTGTTGCGACACATCTGCCTCCACCTAATAGGTCCTATAGAGGAAGATACAGTCATATGGTGAAGGTTAGACATCCACACAATAAGACACACATGTACGCCAAAAGAAAATTACAGTTAAATTGACAAATTTTCTAGAATCATATCCAGTTGCTTAAGTAACTACATGCTTTTTTGGCCTAAGATACAGTCAAAGTCTGGGGCCCGAGAAAAAGTGGCCTTCTGAGACATGGTGACAAGACGTCACGATTTCCACAAAATTTCCACCCATTTCACAATTTATTATAGACTGCCCTTACTTATTGACTTACATGTTAAGTGACCAAGCTGACACCATTTTACAATGCACAAGGACTGTTAAGTTATGCTTTGGAATCAGTGGCCAATTCCATCAATCTCTCCCTATGCAATTAAAAAACGGTTTCTGATACATGCTTGAAAATAACACAGATTAAGGATCAGATAGTGATTTATTACATCTATAATTAGCAATAAGTAGGTTTTGTATTATACATATCATAGAATCTGAATGAATGACATACAAAATATGCTAAATATAGTGTATACATTGTATATATTGTGTCCACTTTAAAATGAAAATTCATCAGTGCTATCAAATTTCACGTTATTTGGCCCAAAAAAGAAGAAATTGAATCCATTTAACGAAATGGCAGGAGAAGAAGGAGAAACATGAGGGAAAACAAATTCAATGCATTTTCCCCATACTATAGTATGGGTGAAATGTAAAAAATTGTATTCAATAAATACATACCTCTAACATGTCCAGAGCACCTTGAAGTGTCTTCTGTAAGTCTGTAAGTCCAACTTTAGCCAGCAGTTTAAGAACATCGCCAGCTTTGACATCCTTGAATCCTTTGAGAGCTGGTCCGATTTCGGTTATTGGCGGCAGTCCCATTTGAACTGCAAAGTCTGAGTAAACAATAACAATGTGGAAGATAAGGCCACACCAATTTAATTTCTTGGTTAACGGATTTTTCTAGAAAAATAATGGAGCGGGCGGGCGGAAAAAAAAATAAATAAAAGCAGGCCTAGGCTTCGTATTATGACCCAAAATGGTACGATAGGAGCCATGAAGTCAACACACCAGGCTGGTTCAAAATTTAAACAATGAATTTTGAACTTTTAATAATACCATTGCATTGAAAGATGGAATAACTGTAACAACTAGGATGAAAAGGTCTGTTTTC
>NW_017802935.1:3736012-3742783 GCF_001625305.1 Branchiostoma belcheri
CAGGGCACTGGGCACTTGAAGGCACCCAAAATGATTTCATGGCAGTAATTAAATTAAAAAGCTTTCTTTTCAAAGTCAACTTTCTGGTCAATTTTTTTCAATGCAAAAGCGTCAAAAGTTGAGAAGATTTTGTTTCCCTACACAAAATGTGGATCAATTCTAAGGTCAGAAGTTAGTATTTGAATTTTTAAAAGCAGTGCAAGCGGCACAGGTGAAACATTATTTGAATTGTCGTATGAAATGTTTTGAAGCCCGAGTGATAACCAAATAGAATCCTGTGTGGTAATGTTTGGGTATGACATAAAATTCTATATCACACTTTAATTGCATTGTGCCATCTCTCACATAACAGTTGGTATCTAGCTTTCAGAATAACCAGAGTTACTACAAAATTCATCATCATCCTTAAAATCCACAATGATCATATATGCTATGTGATGTCTGCGTGAAACTTACCAACAACACAACCCTGTAGTCATCGCACTGTGTGTCGAATTTTGGAAAGCCTGGCTTCCTCTTCTCTAGGTATTTCATGGGATCAATGTATTCCTCTGTAAATGCCTTTCTCATGGCCACGTGAATGCTTTTGGGATTACATCCAGATGCTTGGGCAGTTCCCAGTGACTCACCTTTGAATACCTGAGTGTGTAATTAGGACAGGGTATAAAAGATGATTATCAATATTTTCATTGTAAGTTACACATGTATTGAAACACATCACACCATGGTAAACAAGATCAATTGACATTATGACACAAGATTGAACTGTAATTGCCAACAAAAAAAATTGGACTCACCCAAATTTTCGACTGTACAACTCCAGTTTTTTTGTGTTGGCAGTTACAGTTCAATCTTGTTTCATAATGACTTCTACCAACACAGATGAACTCTCAAGATTAGATCAATTGACAGTGAGATTATTTTCAAGTTGGTAGAATAACAACCAATGATTACTAGTAATCGAAATACAGAAGCATCAGCAAGAATGACATGTTCTTCTACCTAGCCAATAATAGACTAGGCATAAAAACAGATCTAGGAAAGCCTGATTTTGATACTTATTGGACACCAAGTAACAAGACTTGAGGGTAACTCAAGTCTAAAGTAGCCCCTCCCCACTGTGTCAGAACCTTCAACTTACTGAAGTCGACCAAAAAAAAACAAAAAAACAGAAGAAGAAAAAGAAGAAGATGGACTACCTTCATTCCATTTTTACCACTGGGTACAGTGATGGGCTGTAGAATCAGCTCAATACCATCAGGATCGTCCAGGAGAATGGAGACTAACCCTGCAGCAGAATCGTTGATCCGGAGGTTTCCAGTAAAGGGAACGTTGATCTGTAGAAAGAGTCAAAATATGTGCTCACATGTCACAAGGTAAATCAGTATGTCATTTGCAATACAGTCCTGACAGTTAAGTTGCTTTTACTGAAATAAGACTGTCCTGACAGTAACATATCAGTAATGGTGGTTTGCTATGGGATGTTACATGATGGCAATCCCACATTGCCACCAATTGGCATGTACTATGTAATGCAATATAATACTAACAACTAATAGGTTCTATGGACCAACAAAAACAGCCAAGTACAGTTGCTGACAGTAACATATCAGTAATGGTGGTTTGCTATGGGATGGTACATGATGGCAATCCCACATTGCCACCACTTGGCATGTACTATGTAATGCAATATAATACTAACAACTAATAGGTTCGATGGACCAACAAAACAGCCAAGTACAGTCATCGACAAACTGAGAACAACAATTGCAATATGTTTACAATTTCCTATAATCTTAAAGCTTAATCCCTGAAAGTATGTTGTAAGCCATCTGGATAAAATGTCACATGTCTGTTTGTGATCATTACTACTCACACTTGTCTTGTTAAGTTCCAGGTCTACACCTTGGTGTTTGTATTTTCCATTGCCAGTGCTTGGATATGGGCCGTAACCGTTACAGTTTTGAGCTTGCAGTAGTTTTCTCGGGAAACTCTTGTGCATCTTTGGTCCAAATATTTTGCTGATCAACGTCCTTGCTTTAGTGTACCTGATGGAAACAATTGCACAATGTTGCATGATGTTAATCATTTACTGCATAAAAGACAAACATCTACAGCCGCTGCAGTAAAAATGAGCTACAGATGCCTGTGCATTGGAGAAATGCACAAAAGGTTGCAAAGTACCAACAGCAAAAACAAAAACAACCTTCATCTGGTTACGTATAGTATTACCTAATTTAAATACATATTGACTTGTGACAACCCCTACATGACTTATATATAGGGATATATATCAAAGACTGTATGGATATTAGAAACTCCTTAAACGATTGTATAAGTTGATACCTATCTCATACTAGCCACCCACTTTTGTATTAGATTAGCCTTATGAAAATGTAGTTGACATGTACTTACTTAAGTTAGTAGATGCCATACTTTGTACACTGTACAATTGTTGCGCAATAAAGTTATGTCTTAAAGATAAACTCACATATTTTTGACTGTGGTGTACGCTAAATGGACCATCCTCAGTTTCCCCACGACGGTTTCGTAGGCTGTGAGGAAAGGTTCTGCCAAAGTCTGGATGACCCTCAGCGGGGGTTCCAGGATACCGAACGCCGAGATAACCTCATTCTGCAGCTGTTTCTTGATTACAGGCTTTTTTAAATTTGTGTTGGGATAAAGCAAGGAGGTTAAAGTCAACCTACAGTTTTGGGTAAATACAGTAATTTGTAAATTATGTAATATTATGTATATCTACAATGTATAATGTATAATTTGAATGCTGCTATTTTGAAATTGCAAATTTGTAAATGATATAAAATCGAAAACAATGTAAAGAAATGGTTCTCTTAAGGTTTTTAATCTGTGTAATTTGATAATGTTTTTTGTAAATTAGCGCTAATTCAGATTTGTCAGAAATCTGCCAAATGCAAATAAAAAGAGTCATCCTATTACTGTACAATAATCAATATAGGAATGTAGACAAACGTGAGATTTTCACGCATTCTGCTTAATAATATATTTTCATGCTAAGATATATTTTCAAATTGATACATGTATATAATAATCAGATATAATATAATATACAAATGTATAGTGATTGAGTTAAATGTAAATTTACTTACCGGTCCTATGCCCGTGAATTTCTTGAACATGTATGCATTAGCATTTCCCTTCAGATTTGGTTTGAAATTAGTAACTGCGCCAACCACAGTATCTTTTGCTGCCTTCATTTCGTCCCAGATTTCCGTGATTACTGTTTTGATGTCAAACCAGTACGGTCGCTGGCCTGTAAGGATAGACATAGTGTGGCACGACATCCAGGTAAGAAGATACGCAAAAAAACAGTTACTCAAGCAAACGGATATGATTTTGGAAACGGTCAGACGTTTCAGGCAGCATCCAGTGACTACCTTTTGTCAGTGACACTAAGAGCTTGCAGGAGAATTGCAGGTTTATAAGCAAACTATTGATTGATATGCAAAAAAGTGAAGACAATTTTAAAAGTCCAAAAGGAAACAAAAAGTAATACAAGTGAAGACAAGGATAATGCAGCTCCTTTTGTATTTGCTCCATTTTCGGCATGTTGACCACTGTCAGAGGGCAACAAAATTTCTTTTTTTTTCCAAATTCAGGCAAAAATCAATGCACACACTGACGTCATCCATAAAAATTACTTGCTGTGGCCTTTAATATGAATATTGACACTAAAATGAATTTCATTTGAGGAAATATTACACGAGAGGATGATGGTAACAGATTATTTACCTTTTGTAAACAAACAAGTTTTTTGAATTCTGTTCTTTGCATCCAGCACCTTGAATATCCCATTCTGAATCCTGAAAAAGGAAACGGTACATTGTTACTGTGTATCATATCAAAATCAATAAACTCTTCATAATCCATCATTTGTAGGTCAAGCTATATTATACATTACGTTGTATAGAATCCATTCCAAGTCACTGCGTAGGTTTTAAAATATTTTCTAATTAGTTTCAAATAATACGAAAATATATAAATATTCTGAAATTATTATACATGTAAAAAAAATGTCAGTACCTGAGTAGCATGTTTTCGAAAATGTTGGAATAATTTGCAAAAATTTTGAAAGTGACTTTTAAAATGTTTCCTATGTTTTATGATTTGGGAAAACTGTTTACAAAACTTAAGTTAAAACCAAGTTCGAAATGTTAAAAACTATGAAATCCTTTTAGAAATGGTTACAAACATTTTACAAACATTTTACAAACATTGGACCAATGATTGTAAGCACATTATTTATTAATTTGCAACATACTAATATGTACTTAGATTTGCTTTCTAAAACCATTGATAGGAATCCTAGACAATATATGGAATGAGATTTTGATTGAATTACGTAATGATAATAAATTATAAAAAATTAATATAATCAAAGAAAATGCTTGATATACATGTATATTAAGATAACTAGGGGGCCAAACTCATGTCACTTCTTCCCTACCCCAAGAGCTATATACATGTACCAACCAAAATTCGTGACCCTAGCATGTCCAGATCACAAGTTATCAAAACCAGAAGTTCTGCTGCAGTACCAACAAAAGCCGCCAGGGGGCCCAAAATCTAATCATTTCTACAGGTCTCATGAAGACCTACCCACATACCAAGTTTCATGATAATCCATATTAAGCTTTTTGAGTTATGCTGTTCACAGAGAAACAAACAGACATGCACACAAACGGACAGATGGACAAACACTACTGAAAACATAACCTTCTTGGCGAAGGTAATAATGCATACTTGAGTACTGCCTTCTGTACATCTTGGAGAGCTACGAGTGGGTTGTCGAAGAAGTTGTCGAGGGTGTTCACGACCATGTTAACTGCCTCCACTATCTGGTCAACTGCCCACGGCAGGGTCACTGTAACAGCTTCGAAAATGGCCTGCAACAACAACGTTAACAGGGCTTGAAAATCATTTTTTGGAATATGTGCATCGGTGCACACAAAAAAAAATTGGGGTGCACCATATGAAATAAAATAATTATAGAATGTTAGCAAAAAGTAACATGTTTCAGTAGTAAAGAAAAGTACTACTATACATTAACATTGTTACGTAAACCTATGAAAATATTTGGGTGCATTGGTGCACCCACAAAATAAGAATTGGGTGCACTGCTCTAAATTTGGGTGCACTAAGGTGCACATGAACCCAGTATTTCGCGCCCTGAACAATAAGAATAGAAATTGAAATAATTGTGCAAAATATCAGACAATGAAGGAATTTAATTTAAACCAAGCAGTTATAACTATATAATTCGACTCAAATCAAATACAGAAAGGACAGTCTTGAACAAAACAATAAACAAAACAAAAAAGTTATGAAAATATTCGCTGATTCAAGAGATCACATTACAAAGCCAAAAACGATAGGTAAAACCATCAGTTCTGTAGAGTAGATATATCATTGAGAGTTGCATTCTTAAGTCAGCTGTGGATATAATAATAAGCCAGAAATAAACAGGAAAGTGCTTCATGCAATATAAAGCTTAAATGTTTGTGAAATCAGGGTTCTAGCTAGCGCGAAGTATCGTAGGGGCCCCCTACGCTATAATTTTCACCCCCTACGCTATAATTTTCAATACAGCATAGGGGCATTGTGACTGTATTTCTTTGTTCAAGATTGCCGGATCAAATGTGAAAAATTACTAATCAAGGATACATTGTACATACTTTAGAAATACCCTACCCTTTGGGTATCCCTCAAATGGCCCCTTTTTTAGCTCAAGCTCCGCCCCATCTCCCCTTTCGGTCGCTTCGCCCCTTTGACATGCGGCCAGTACCATGCACTAGGCTAAAATTAAATCCTAGCTAGAACCCTGGAAATATTGTAACTGTACAGTAATATACACGTTATGTGTTGAATGATGACTCACGTCCACAAACTTGGTCACATCTCTTTTGACGTCTCCCATGAATCCCGTTATCCTGCGTACGACCCCCACGATAGCGACAAGCCACGGCTGTGGGTTGATCATTTCTCCCAGTACAACCGTAGCCTTTTGCCCGATGGCAATGATACCGTCAATCTTTTTGGGCAAACTTTCGAATACTTCCGTAAACTTTTTTATTAGTTTTGGAAACGCGAATTCCGAGTCACTTGAGAACAAGCCTTTGAAAAAGTTGACGGCTTTCTTTATGTTTCCTACGATCCTGTCGACGACTTGATCCAGTGTCTTGATGATTTTGAAGATGTCTTCAAAGTTGAACTCCTGTCAAGGGAAAAGACAAAAAGACGTGCGTACCATATTAGCATGCCATATGGAAATGTGCAAATGTGTATACTTCATGAGAAATCTCATGTTGGGTATTTCATCATTTTAGGTACCCCATATATACATACAATGTCATGTACAAGAAAGGAAGGAACTAAATCAAAAGCATACATTTATGAAGGAACATAATTTTATTCATAAATAGTGGTTGAAATGTCTGAATTATTTACAGTTGTGTTGACCAAACAAATATTTATTTAATAAGTAAAGTTACATTTAAAGGGTGATTGACTGAATTTCTGCACAGTAATTCTGTGAAAGTTTGGGGACTAAAGGCATACTAGGTAAATTACTACCTCGAGAATGTTGACCTTACATGGGACAATTTCAGTATGGTACTAGTATGATTTTATCATGATTATAGTACACTATCAGTCACCAGAAGCTCTAGATGACATCACGTACATGTACTATTAATTTTCTTAAAATGGAATGATGGGTAGACAGTATTAGGG
>NW_017802935.1:3742803-3745286 GCF_001625305.1 Branchiostoma belcheri
TTGATGTCAAACCAGTACGGTCGCTGGCCTGTAAGGATAGACATAGTGTGGCACGACATCCAGGTAAGAAGATACGCAAAAAAACAGTTACTCAAGCAAACGGATATGATTTTGGAAACGGTCAGACGTTTCAGGCAGCATCCAGTGACTACCTTTTGTCAGTGACACTAAGAGCTTGCAGGAGAATTGCAGGTTTATAAGCAAACTATTGATTGATATGCAAAAAAGTGAAGACAATTTTAAAAGTCCAAAAGGAAACAAAAAGTAATACAAGTGAAGACAAGGATGATGCAGCTCCTTTTGTATTTGCTCCATTTTCGGCATGTTGACCACTGTCAGAAGGCAAAAATCAATGCACGCACTGACGTCATCCATAAAAATTACTTGCTGTGGCCTTTAATATGAATATTGACACTAAAATGAATTTCATTTGAGGAAATATTACACGAGAGGATGATGGTAACAGATTATTTACCTTTTGTAAACAAACAAGTTTTTTGAATTCTGTTCTTTGCATCCAGCACCTTGAATATCCCATTCTGAATCCTGAAAAAGGAAAAGGTACATTGTTACTGTGTATCATATCAAAATCAATAAACTCTTCATAATCCATCATTTGTACAGAATCCATTCCAAGTCACTGCGTAGGTTTTTAAATCATATTTCTAATATTTTCTAATTAGTTTCAAATAATACGAAAATATATAAATATTCTGAAATTATTATAAAAAATGTAAGTACCTGTCGTGGGAGTAGCATGTTTTCGAAAATGTTGGAATAATTTGCAAAAATTTTGAAAGTGACTTTTAGAATGTTTCGAATGTTTTATGTCACTTCTTCCCTACCCCAAGAGCTATCTACCAACCAAAATTCGTGACCCTAGCATGTCCAGATCACAAGTTATCTAAAGCGGAAGTTCTGCTGCAGTACCAACAAAAGCCGCCAGGGGGCCCAAAATCTAATCATTTCTAGGTCTCATGAAGACCTACCCACATACCAAGTTTCATGATAATCCATATTAAGCTTCTTGAGTTATGCTGTTCACAGACAAACAACCAGACAATCACACAAACGGACAGATGGACAAACACTACTGAAAACATAACCTTCTTGGCGAAGGTAATAATGCATACTTGAGTACTGCCTTCTGTACATCTTGGAGAGCTACAAGTGGGTTGTCGAAGAAGTTGTCGAGGGTGTTCACGACCATGTTAACTGCCTCCACTATCTGGTCAACTGCCCACGGCAGGGTCACTGTAACAGCTTCGAAAATGGCCTGCAACAACAACGTTAACAGGGCTTGAAAATCATTTTTTGGAATATGTGCATCGGTGCACCCAACCTTAAAAGTTGGGTGCACAAAAAAAAAATTGGGGTGCACCATATGAAATAAAATAATTATAGAATGTTAGCAAAAAGTAACATGTTTTAATTATAACATGTTTTAATTATAAGCCAGAAAAAAACAGGAGAGTGCTTCATGCAATATAAAGCTTAAAACTTTGTGAAATATTGTAACTGTACAGTAATGTACACGTTATGCGTTGAATGATGACTTACGTCCACAAACTTGGTCACATCTCTTTTGACGTCTCCCATGAATCCCGTTATCCTGCGTACGACCCCCACGATAGCGACAAGCCACGGCTGTGGGTTGATCATTTCTCCCAGTACAACCGTAGCCTTTTGCCCGATGGCAATGATACCGTCAATCTTTTTGGGCAAACTTTCGAATACTTCCGTAAACTTTTTTATTAGTTTTGGAAACGCGAATTCCGAGTCACTTGAGAACAAGCCTTTGAAAAAGTTGACGGCTTTCTTTATGTTTCCTACGATCCTGTCGACGACTTGATCCAGTGTCTTGATGATTTTGAAGATGTCTTCAAAGTTGAACTCCTGTCAAGGGAAAAGACAAAAAGACGTGCGTACCATATTAGCATGCCATATGGAAATGTATGCACATGCAAACTGTATGCTTCATCAGAAATCTCATGTTGGGTATTTCCTCTTTTTAGGTACCCCATACATACAATGTCATGTACAAGAAAGGAAGGAACTAAATCAAAAGCATACATTTATAAAGGAACATAATTTTATTCATAAATAGTGGTTGAAATGTCTGAATTATTTACAGTTGTGTTGACCAAACAAATATTTATTTAATAAGTAAAGTTACATTTAAAGGGTGATTGACTGAATTTCTGCACAGTAATTCTGTGAAAGTTTGGGGACTAAAGGCATACTAGGTAAATTACTACCTCGAGAATGTTGACCTTACATGGGACAATTTCAGTATGGTAAGTATGATTTTATCATGATTATAGTACACTATCAGTCACCAGAAGCTCTAGATGACATCACGTACATGTACTATTAATTTTCTTAAAATGGAATGATGGGTAGACAGTATTAGGGAAGACATCAAAAGCTTGAAACTGCAGAAGGCCAACCCGCTAGACAGAGGCAGCTGGAGAGCAGCTATT
>NW_017802935.1:3745306-3746648 GCF_001625305.1 Branchiostoma belcheri
GTTGTGTTGACCAAACAAATATTTATTTAATAAGTAAAGTTACATTTAAAGGGTGATTGACTGAATTTCTGCACAGTAATTCTGTGAAAGTTTGGGGACTAAAGGCATACTAGGTAAATTACTACCTCGAGAATGTTGACCTTACATGGGACAATTTCAGTATGGTAAGTATGATTTTATCATGATTATAGTACACTATCAGTCACCAGAAGCTCTAGATGACATCACGTACATGTACTATTAATTTTCTTAAAATGGAATGATGGGTAGACAGTATTAGGGAAGACATCAAAAGCTTGAAACTGCAGAAGGCCAACCCGCTAGACAGAGGCAGCTGGAGAGCAGCTATTAGACCTAAACGACACCCCACAACGTCCAACCCTTGCATGACAGGGAACGGACGTTAAGCTGTGCAGTGAGTGAGTGAGTGGAAGTTCCTACCTTGAGAATGTTGAGGTCATACTGGATGAAACCTTTAAAGCAGACGCGCGCTCGAACGATATCCAGGTTATAGTTGATGATGCCAAAATTGGCGGTGGCGTACACTTCATCCAGAACATCGATTCCAAACCTCCCGTTCAGAAGTGCTGAGTCACAACAGAAGAGTAAAAAAAATGGTTTAGTTTGGTCAAACAGTACCCGTGCAATTGCAGCCTTTATAGCGCTGAAGTGAAGCAGGATTTACAATCGGTTTACAATCACATTTAAGCATCAATCAATAATCACAAACAATCACGTAATATACATACAACATATCTGCTCCACACACGTTCTGTGGAACTGTTGCGGCTGCCATTCGGCACTACAAGGTGACCTCAATACGACTTTCCCCAACCGAAGTTAGGTACCCATTCACACCTGGGTGGAGTGAGGAAAGTCGAGTAAAGTGCCTTTCCCAAGGGCACAACATCAGGGTGCATGTCCAGACATGTCCCGGGTACAACTCGGGATCGAACCCGGGCCTCCCCGTTTCATAGTCCGAAATAATCTACCACTATGCCACCTGATGCCTCAATGACAAGACAATTAGTAGAAAACTATCAACAAAGATTGTAACAATGCTGCATGTATGATTGTAGTTGACAAACCTTGCTCTAATAAAGCATTAGATATTCTATAGTGCATATAACATGTCGTTTGTTTATCACAAAATTACATTCATCTAGATCTGACCTTGGAATGATAGACTACTTGTACCTAACAATGTACGTAAATATCATTTATTTTTTTTATGCTGTGCCTGAAAACTTTATTTATTTATTTATTTATTGAGCTTTACAGATTTAAAAAAAAAATCTGTGAGGAGCCGGCAACTTCTAGAATGTCTGAGTGTTCAATCCTG
>NW_017802935.1:3746668-3751741 GCF_001625305.1 Branchiostoma belcheri
GAACTAAATCAAAAGCATACATTTATGAAGGAACATAATTTTATTCATAAATAGTGGTTGAAATGTCTGAATTATTTACAGTTGTGTTGACCAAACAAATATTTATTTAATAAGTAAAGTTACATTTAAAGGGTGATTGACTGAATTTCTGCACAGTAATTCTGTGAAAGTTTGGGGACTAAAGGCATACTAGGTAAATTACTACCTCGAGAATGTTGACCTTACATGGGACAATTTCAGTATGGTAAGTATGATTTTATCATGATTATAGTACACTATCAGTCACCAGAAGCTCTAGATGACATCACGTACATGTACTATTAATTTTCTTAAAATGGAATGATGGGTAGACAGTATTAGGGAAGACATCAAAAGCTTGAAACTGCAGAAGGCCAACCCGCTAGACAGAGGCAGCTGGAGAGCAGCTATTAGACCTAAACGACACCCCACAACGTCCAACCCTTGCATGACAGGGAACGGACGTTAAGCTGTGCAGTGAGTGAGTGAGTGGAACTTCCTACCTTGAGAATGTTGAGGTCATACTGGATGAAACCTTTAAAGCAGACGCGCGCTCGAACTATATCCAGGTTATAGTTGATGATGCCAAAATTGGCGGTGGCGTACACTTCGTCCAGAACATCGATTCCAAACCTCCCGTTCAGAAGTGCTGAGTCACAACAGAAGAGTAAAAAAAATGGTTTAGTTTGGTCAAACAGTACCCGTGCAATTGCAGCCTTTATAGCGCTGCAGTGAAGCAGGATTTACAATCGGTTTACAATCACATTTAAGCATCAATCAATAATCACAAACAATCACGTAATATACATACATAGAGCTGTGTACCGGTACGCAGTACCGATACTGTACCGGAAAAATTGATTAGGTACAGGTCCAAAATACCTAATCCCTCAGTACCGGTACTGTACCTAAACAATTTCACACTAATTTTATGCCTATCTGTGACCTCAAATGTGTAAATAGCTGGTCCACAATGGGTCCCTGTGTAAGGACAGTGTGTTCATGAAAACAAAAACAACTTAGTTTTGCCTATATTTTATCTGAGCATTCGCCATAAACAAAGAATAAACCTTAACTATCAAGTTTATTTATGTTTTTTTGTTATTGAAGGAGTTCAGAAGAGCATATAAATTGGTCGAATTGTTCAGGTACAGGTTCAGGTCCGGACCTGTACCTAAACCTGTGTACCTGTACCTGTACCTAAAATTTGTTTAGGTACACAGCTCTATACATACAACATATCTGCTCCACACACGTTCTGTGGAACTGTCGTAAGGGTCTGTGCGGCTGCCATTCGGCACTACAAGGTGACCTCAATACGACTTTCCCCAACCGAAGTTAGGTACCCATTCACACCCGGGTGGAGTGAGGAAAGTCGAGTAAAGTGCCTTTCCCAAGGGCACAACATCAGGGTGCATGTCCAGACATGTCCCGGGTAAAACTCGGGATCGAACCCGGGTCTCCCTGTTTCATAGTCCGAAATACTCTACCACTATGCCACCTGATGCCTCAATGACAAGACAATTAGTAGAAAACTATCAACAAAGATTGTAACAATGCTGTATGCTATGATTGTAGTTGACAAACCTTGCTCTAATAAAGCATTAGATATTTTATAGTGCATATAACATGTTGTTTGTTTATCACAAAATTACATTCATCTAGATCTGACCTTGGAATGACTGCTTGTACCTAACAATGTACGTAAATATCATTTATCTTTTTTATGATGTGCCTGAAAACTTTATTTATCTATTTATTTATTTATTTATTGAGCTTTACAGATTTAAAAAAAAAATCTGTGAGGAGCCGGCAACTTCTAGAATGTCTGAGTGTTCAATCCTGCCGGCAAAATTTCTTTAGACTGAGAAGGAAAATTAATAAGAAAAAGTGAAAATTCAGTATAGAGTGCTCATTTTGATGCAGAGGAAGATATAATACATGTACAAGTCATGTATTCACTTCCAAAATTATAGATAATTTTTCATCTGTACAATGTCCTAAATATCCTTGTTTACATACATATAAACAGGTCCATGACGTTCCGAATGGTCAGTCCAAAACTTGCCCCGACTTTGTCAGATCCAATCTGCTTCTTCCACTCAATGCCTGGCAGCTTCAACTTGAATTCGAACTTGAAGTTTAAGATGTCATTCAAGATATTCCTTTTCAGTCGTGAATGATCGTTGGTCTCTAGGCCAGTTATGTTTGTCAATCTGAAACAAGAGATAATATAATAAAAGTTATTGGTTTTCACAGATGTAAATCAAGATTAGGCAACTGCTGAAAATGGGGGAAGTTCCCTATTGGTTTTAACAGACATGTGGGTGTAAGTGTCCATAGCAGGATTTTGTGTTGGTTTGTGCCACACAAACATGGTATGGCATGTTTGTCATGCTTGTGTTTTGTGTGTTTTGTGTGCAGGTATGTGAGGATGTGTGACTGTGATGGTTTTGTCTGTGATGTTTGTGTACAGGCTGTGTAGTTTGTGTGTGTGTGTGTGTGTCTGTGCATGTGTGTGTGTGTGTATGTGTCTGTGCATGTATGTGTATGTGTGTGTGTGTGCACGCATGTGTGTGTGTGTGTGCATGTGCATGTGCGTGTGTGTCTGTGTATCAGTGTGTGTAGTGTGTCTGTGTACTGTGCATGTCTGTGTGTGTGTGTCTCATGTGTGTGTGGTGGGGGGGTGTCTGTGCATGTGTGTGTGTGGGGGGTGTCAGTGTGTAGGGGAGTGCATGTGTGTGTGTATGTGCAACAGAAAGAGGTAGAGAGTAAAAAAAGGAAAGTGCCACGAATTTACCCTCTGACAAGGTGGTAGTGGAGGTCATTTATTGGCACAGCCTTGGGATGTCTCCTGTACTCTAAGAGAGCATCATAGCGGACATGGTCCTCATGATCGCCATCCACAGCCAAGCGAAGCAAGGTTGATGCAGCCTGTGGTGTCAGACATCAAACATCACAATCAAGCATATGCGCATGCATGGACCGCAGATTTCTGCATACTAAAGCAAGCAAACTATGGAAACACATGTCGATGAAGGTTAGACATCAAGGTAATGAGATACACATTCAAGAAAATTGGATAAATTATGTATTATCAAAATTTACTCATCTGCTTGAGTAACAATTTTCTTGAATGTGTACATAGAAGGTTAAGTTACACATATTATGAAGACACCACTGAATATAATTAACATTTTCTCTGCTGCCTAATCCCACAACCAATGCACATTAAACAGCTAAAGGTTGAGGGATGGAACCACGTACATGTTCATGTTTATATTTGGCGATTGCTGCCATACCACTCCTCTTCAGCAGCTGTGGAGAGTCGGTGGTGTTGATGTAAGAAAGGATGTGGTGGTAGGACCGGTCCAGACCAGCATTTCCCAGGGACAGGAGTAATGTGGCTTTCCTCTGCTCGTGGTGGTTCACGTATGTCTTGTTGTTGTAGGGGATAGTGAAGTTGTTTTCGTTCTCCTTGGCTTTAGCCATTTCAGCCGATCGCCTGGCCCTGTGCTTAACAGGATCTGAAGAAGCAAAGAAAAAGAAAAAACAATAATAAATTAAATTAATACATATAGCATGAAAATTAATGATGTATTTTGTATAATGCTTTAGGCTTACTAAACAGTGACAAGATCAAGTGATATTTGAATGAAAGCTCATCTGTGTTGGTAGAATCCACATTGTAGAGTTCAAACTTTGTTCCAACACAAAAGAATAAATACACCATAAAATAGTGATATAGTCAGTATAAGTACACTCACTTGAAATTCAAATCCAAATGATGTAGAAATATATATACATGTACATGTAGTGTTGCATGCGTATTGTGTATTTATTTCATCGGTCAAGCAGGATCAAAGCACATTTCTTTGCAAGTGACAATTTGCAACTTGAATGCTTCTTCATGTACATGCAAGCTACTAGTAGACATAGTTCAAACTTAATTGCTTTCAAGTTGCAGTAAAAGTTTCCAGTCTCCAAATGAGATATAACATGCAAACAGTATAAAACACTCAAGAAGTAAAAAATATATATATTGATGATATTACCATGAGGTTGGAGTTCTGCTTCCAGTTTGGCAACAACTCTTTCAGATCGGACAGGGTCAGTGGACATCAGTTTCCCTGCGATGTGGCCCAGGAGGAGGGTGGCCATCGCCATAATGTCCTCATCATCTGTAGTGAGAAATACGGTCAACTTCAGTTAACGTCCACCCCACGCCATATATGGCGCGTACATTGTATGGTGGTGACCATCTTTGTTAAGGGCTTGAAATATATACTGTACTGTACTGGGTGCATAATTATGCACCTTAGTGCAGGTAAAATTCAAGGGGCTGTGCAGGTATTTGTCATGTCTACCTGCACCTGACTTGCACTGGTGCGTGTACTGGACTTACCGGGACCTGTACACACTAATGTGAAACTGTGTACATTTACATGTTTTTTCGCTGGATATTTGGTTGCATTAAAATTTTGCCTGTTGCAGAGGATATCTTTTCCGACATATCATTTTGGAAACCACAGACATGCATAATACAACTTTATATGAGACGTTCTGCCAAAGTACTATGTACATTACGGATTTCGTGCAGGTGCAGTACGTTCTGCCGACGTGCTATTTTTTCAGGACTTAAGTCTAAATCTAAAGTACTGTACCTGAGGCGTGGTCTGCTGGAGGGTCTGTCCCAAATACAAAGTCTTCAAGAACCTCAATGAATATCTGAAAATGTACATTAAACAGATATAAGACAAATAAGATAAATAAGTCTGTGATCATGTTAAAACTGGAAAATGAACCTTACTTGCGGCAGTTGTACATGTAATTGTTTTGTAGAGGCTTATACAGAATTTGTGTTGCTATGTGTAATACGGTGCATGTTGCATTCCACATGTATTGTACTGTCACAAACTGAACAAAATAAAGATGAAATTATGCAGCAGTCTTTCTTTCTCTCTGTCTATGTGAAGTTTTAAAAAATTTCATCAACATAATATAATTAAATTATATTATGTTTGGAATGAAATTTTTAAAACTTCACAAGTTGAA
>NW_017802935.1:3751761-3780233 GCF_001625305.1 Branchiostoma belcheri
ATGTACATTAAAAGATATAAGACAAATAAGATAAATAAGTCTGTGATCATGTTAAAACTGGAAAATGAACCTTACTTGCGGCAGTTGTACAATCATGTAATTGTTTTGTAGAGGCTTATACAGAATTTGTTTTGCTATGTGTAATACGGTGCATGTTGCATTCCACATGTATTGTACTGTCACAAACTGAACAAAATAAAGATGACTAATATGAAATTATGCAGCAGTCTTTCTTTCTCTCTGTCTATTACTGAATTATATTATGTTTGGAATGAAATTTTTAAAACTTCACAAGTTGAAGACAATTCTTTAAGTTACTACTAGTATGTTCAACTGTAGATTTTACTGGGGAATATTTTCATTAGCATTCTCATGATTAAGGATAATAACAATATCTTACATTATCTAAAAATTCTATGAATAAGTAGCCTCCTTTGCAGACTTGTAGGGCAACGGCTTAATCTTTTTTTGGTGAGTGACACAAGTTATTCCATGGAGGGACGATTTTGCTGGCGAGTTTCGCCACGGAAAAATGATTTCGCAAAACCGTCTCTCTCCGGCAAAATCAACCCTCCGCGGAATAACTTGCGTCACTCACCCAAAAAAATATATGCAGCTGCTCTACAAGTCTGCGAAAGAGGCTATGAATTAGTGATCTATCTATGGCAATCACTCAATATCTTTATTTGCAATCAGATACAGATTCATGTACAGATACAGATTCACGTACAGATATAACAGTTACAGATACAGATTTTTCCGAGTAGGATGACCGTGTCAGTCGTGACAGTTGACACGGTGGCCTTCGCGTGGGTTTGTTTAAGGTGGATAACAGGTTGCAAATCTGAGACCCACACACTTGGTGAATTAGTGAGATAATGTTGTAACTAACCTGGGCTGGTGGTTTCTCCAGGTTGACAAAATGAGAAAACACTCTCTTGGTGAGCTCCACATCCAGAGGTTCCCGTAACAGAATCCTCTCTGTGAGGATGGTTTGTGCCTCCTCCACTGCTGAAGCGCCGAACGCATCGATGATGGCTCCCCTGTTCTCCGTGCCGTTCTGTCCTTTGGGGGGAAACTGGATGTACTCATCTGCTAACTTCGAGAAATCCTCATCTTCCAGGTTGCGGATGACGTGGACTAGCTCGTCGAAGCACTTCATTCGCCTTCTGTCATCTAGGAAACAAAAGTAGACACATAATGTCAACAAGGTCTCAATGGCTGACTTGTTAAAAGGCGCACTCAGATATATTTTTCAGCAATGAATTATTTAGGCCACACCAATTCAATTCTTGGTTCTTGGATTTTAAAAAAATGCTCAATTGGAAAACTCAAGAGCTCAGTGCAGTGCCGACTCATAAATGCCGCAAAAGGCCAGCATGTGCCAGCTTGTCATAAGTCGCTATGTACTACCACAAATTCATAATACCAGTTTTGTATTCCTGTGGTTTAGCAGCATTTTTTGCTGGAATTTTTTTTAATTCACCTGTAGCACTGGTTTGGGGATCTTCGGAGGATGTCATCCATAAAATTAAGTCAGTGTGGCCTTACATATGGTATCAGATTGATATAAAGTCCTCATGTGAATTATCTGCAAAATGTATACTCACAGAGTGGACGAATTTCACGCATGCAGGTGATGTTTCCTATGATTTGCTTCTGAACTTTGGAATCCAGTGGGACCTTTTTATGGGGGTACTGAAAAAAAAGACAAGCAAAATTCAAGTGAAAACAACTCATAACATTATTACTTCTTATTCATTACAGAAAATCTATCTTTCCCAACTTTGATTAGTCTTGATGCTGTTAACAAATGATATGGCAATTTGCTTAAAATCTGGATGAAGTGACAAGCCATTCTTCCTACAACATACCAAACTAATGTCACAATGACAACTAGAAAGTCTATCAGTGTATGACATTATGTAGTACTACATTTAAATGGTAGGCTAGCAAGGCCAGGGTAGCTAAACAGCAATTATATTGTATTCATTAGTTTGAATATTTCTAGACTTTTCTGACCAAGTTATCATTTTGAATGATCCATTTTGAATGGTTTCTTTATAATATTTTTCTTCATAACTACAGACTGATAAAGCTGTCACTACATATATAGCACTCATGTCAATTTGATATGAATTCACTACATAGCCATCAATGTCTTCAATGCAGTTTTTAAGGCTTGGAAACCCGATTTTCAAAGCCAATATTCCAGTTATTTATCTACATAGCGAGTTGCAACCACATTGTCCTAATGTTTGACTGAGCAAAAATTCCCAAAATTCTGATGGACAATGGTTACTCGAAGGCCCTGGGCTGATGTTTAGGTGCCACCCAGAAAATAAAGGACTCATCTAGGTAGTGATGCATACTGGTTCACTGGACTTGGATCCGGACTTGTAAGAATGTTTAGGTTCAAGTCCCAAAAAACCTAAAAGTCAAGAACCGAGTCCGGACTTATTACCATAAAAGACCATTTCACATACCCCTTTTCTTTCCAAACCACCTAAAACCTTCCGTAGATTGTAACATCTTTGATGCAAAATGAAGAAAACATTGCCATCGGGCATCATCAAGTGTCGGCCTCCATGTTATGTGCCCAAAGTTTCACCCAGACAACATTGCAAGGTTGCCAACATGCAATTTTGTATATGCCATGGGTTTAGGTCCGGACTTACAAGTCCGGACCTGAACCTAAACCTCTGGACTTGAATCCGGACCTGAACCTAAAATTGGGTTTAGGTATGCACCACTACATCTAGGGGCTTGTTTCTGCAGTTCACATCAAAGTATCAAAAGTGCTAATGTGTAGCAGTATGTGTCAATATCAGAAAGATTGACTTATTCACAATATTTTGCTGCCCTGAAATCACATTGGATGCCTTTAAAGTACATGTAAATGGAGTTGATTCTCCTACCTCATCAATATGGAGGCTGCCTGTCACCAAGTTGTCAGGCAGTTGGAAACGCCGGTCTTCGACCGAAATGGGGACGACATCAGTCAGCTCCATTTTCCCACTTGAGAATGTGTGCATCTCTGGTAGGTCTGGAACCCACAGAAGAAACAGTGTTTTTTTGTACAGAATTCTAACAGCTGTGGTCTACTTCTCATGATTCTGATAACCCCTGAATTGCTATTTGGCACAGAGTTCTTCAAAGTATTAGAAACATAGACCACAGTAACAAGCATTATAGACATCTACACCACAACAAAAAGCAACTGTTTAATTCCTCCATATAGTCTTCCAATACAGGACTGCCAAACCTTCAATCTCACTCTTGATACTTTTGTAGAAATGCAACAGAGATTGTACACAAAGAAGACATGAGTCAAAAAGTGCTGAACTCACCAAAGTTGTCATCACTCTCGTACATGTGGCTTTGACCAAACCCAACTGGAATCGATGGTACGGGTTCATATCTGGTTCAAAACAAAAGCAAAAATTGTAACTTATTCATTTAGTTTTACTGTAAAGATACTAGTAATGAAAGTAATTTAGACTGGATTCACATCTCACTGATAGCATGTTTGCCTGTGTGTGGATGGCATTCAGCACCTGGGATAGGTATGTTTGCCTGTATGTGGATAGTACATTTGTATTCAGCACCAGAGACAGACATCTTTGCTTGTGTGTGGATGGTGTTCAGCACCAAGGACAGATATGTTTGCCTGTGTTTGGATGGTGTTCAGCACCAGAGACAGACATCTTTGCTTGTGTGTGGATGGTGTTCAGCACCAAGGACAGATATGTTTGCCTGTGTTTGGATGGTGTTCAGCACCAAGGGCTGGCATATTTGCCTGTGTGTGTGTGTGTGTGTGTGTGTGTGTGTGTGTGTGTGTCATTCAGCAACAAGGACAGGTGTGTTTGCCTGTGTGTGGATGGTGTTCAGCACCAAGGACAGATTCCTATTTTAGAAATTGTTTCTGAAGTCCACCATTTATTATCTATAATCAAGGCTTATAAAATTTGTAAAAACTGTATGTTACAAATAAAATGTAGTGTCAAATGTCATTCCTTATACAACAGTTGGATTGTACTTACTCAGGGTGAACCTTTCTTGGAGCTGTGAATTTTTCATCTACAAGGATTTTAGTAGGAACTTGCTTCCCCTTGTGGTACCAGATTTCCTGCAATACAAATCAAAATAAAATTAGGCAACCTCAAAATTTGCCTTGACTGTCCACACTACACCAATCCATAAATTGTACCATTGGAACAGTTAGAACTTAAGTTGTCCCAAAATCAGACTTCTGATACAAATAAAGCTCAAATCACCCTGGTAATGTGATTTATTCTATACACACACACACACACACACACATACACACACACACACACACACACACACACACACACACACACACACATACACACACACACACATACACACACATATATATTATTGCAAGGCAGTATCTTTCAACAGTTACTGTTCCTGTAAAAATTAAAGGTCATAGAGGCATGGCCTTTTACTTGCTCCACCTAGTGTTTTTTACATGCACTGCAGGTAATGCATGCATGTAGTCCTGCCACTTGTCTGCACTCTAAGCTTCTAGAACCATCACATAAGACTTTATTCATAGGAACACAGCCTACAGGCACACTGGCACCAGGTGTTAGATAATTACCATAACAACAGTAATTATCTTGGTGGAAGTAAGACAGCCTAGGGGGGTTCAGAAAGACAATAGGTATCACTTAACCATCTGATGTGCTTTCATCCTACCATCTCTTTTTAAACCTCCTTGATTGTACCAACTGGCTTGGCTTGTCTGTTTTATCGTTTTCTGACTGCTTTGTTTGGCACATAACCATTACCTATTTAAGGAAACCTTTTTTTTTCAACTAACACTACCAGTAACACGATTGTCCTAATTTCTCATCCCTGACCTGTCCAGTTACAATTATGTGTGACTCCATTGGAATGCATTTAATAAGCATCATTGACGTATTCATCTGACTACCTTGGGGGTAGATGTCATAATTACCCCAGCCTGAAAAGTTGCCAAGTGACAACGAATACAAACAGTTACACATGGGGCTAAAGGGCATCTCAATAAATCAAATCAAATCACAATCATACACCTAATGTTCCATAACTCCTAAGTATGTAAAAAAGAAGAAACAGTAAAAACAGTTGTATGTTCCAACACCCCCTAATCCTAACCCACCCGTATGTTCGGACATTCTTTCAATGTTAAGGCCACAACAACTTCATGCGTTTGCTCTTGGATTTTTATGTACTAATCAATTTTAAAAATCTTCAGAAAAATACTAAGAAACAGGGGAAAAAAATAGGCATCCTATCATAGCCCCAAATAGCCATGAACTCAAGACAATATACCAGGCTGGTTTGTACTTCAAATAATGAATTTGAAACATTTAATCAAACCGCTGCATTGATAGATGGAAAAACTGTAACAACTCTGAAGAGGAGGGACTTCCTTCAATTTTGGGGGCCTATTTTTGGGGCTCTGAATCAACTTTGGAGTTTTTTGTGGGAAATCAGAAAAAAAAACAAGAGGACAAATTCATGAACCAACAAACTAAATTGGTGTGGCGTCAACATTGAAAGAAACTGGGTAGGGTGTCTGGAGATGGGGTTAGTTGGAACACGGGGCTATACCATACAAAATGAAGCAAATGTTTTGTGAGAACCTTTTGGTGTGATGTCTCAGCGTTGGTCACGATATGTGAGGATTTGGTGCGCTTGAAGATGAGTGCCTCCCCAGTGTTCTTCCCTTCATACTCCGCTTCATGGACACCTACATATGCACAATCACGCATACAACAATACTGAGCAACCTATTCATACTGTAATAGTACAAAAAAGTACTATTATTACAAAAGTTCCAAACAGGGCATCAAAGGGTCAAACAGACAATGGTACTGGTAGTATAGACAGTTCATATCAATGCCATAGTACACAAAATCATGAAAAATTGAAATTGAAGATACAAAACCTTTCATAAGATCTAACATAGAATTCTGGGCAAATGTATCTAAAGAGATCTCCAATGCATATGAATTCAAGTTTCTTTGCAATGATGGAAATGAAAAAATAGCCTGTTTTGTACTCAAAAGTTTAACTGTCTAAATGCATCTTAAATTTGGATATGTCTTAGTCTGCATATCACTTAAGTGTACAAACAGATGGAACACAGTTTATTATCATTACTAAGTAATATCATAATCATTAACGTACCTTCATGTCCCGTCTCGTTGACGACATAGCGCCATTTCCGGTCCTTGTCATGATTGATATCCTACACATTATACAAAGAAGTTTATTTTACCATAATGATTGAAATGTGAAGGCTTGGGATAGGGTCAGCTATAAGGAAAAGTTAGTACAACTGTACACTAATAATCAGTATTTACTATCAGCTTTATAAAAAAAAGTTTGCCTATGATATATGGCTAAAAAACACAAGCTTGATGAAGAGATACAAAAAATACAGAACGTAGCCTTGCATTGTAATTACAGAATATCTAATTCAGTTACTAAGTATTAAAGAGCTGTTACAGAAAGCATACAACACATGGCATAATTTGTACATAACTTGGGACCTTTTTGAAGCTAAATGACCAACAGGAAGAAACAACTATGTTTTAAAGATCTACATCTCTGAGATGTGAATCAGATTCAGTATTTTATACTAAGCAATAACAGCTTAACTGTACCGTTGATTTCTTGTATAATTAAATATCGTGTATACTAGTAATGTACTTTAAGTCAATAGTTTGAAGTTGAATATTCCTAAGTTAAGGCTGTAAGGCTCATCATGGTTAGTAACAATGAACTGTACACACATGTAAAAAATTCGTGACCCTAGCATGTCCAGAACATGAGATATCAAAACCGGAAGTTCAGCTGCAGTACCTAGGAAAGCCGCCAGTGGGCTCAAAATCTAATCATTTCTAAGTCTCATGAAGACCTACCCACCTACCAAGTTTCATTTCAATCCATCCACTGCTTTTCGAGTAATCTTGTTAAACCACACACAAACACACACACATATAAACACACACACACATAAACACACACACACACAAACGCTACTGAAAACATAACCTTCTTGGCGAAGGTAAAAAGTTAAACTAGCTACAGATAGAGGGACATTACCTGAAGCGAGGCATGCAGCCGTGAAGAAAACGTGCCAAGAAGTGCTTTCTTCTGTAAGACAGCAGACGACTTGTCATTCTCTGGGTACTGCACCTCAAGGATTTCTCCACTGTTGGACACGTTAAAACTGAACCTATAGGATTGTCAGGATTAAATAAAAAAGATTAATACATTCCTACAGCTTACAGAATGATCAGGGTTCAATATACCAGGTGAATGTGCACCTTAGTGCACCCAGTTTTTTTTTTCAATAAGTGCACCCAGTTTTTTTTTTCAATGAGTGCACCAGTGCGCCCATTTTTTTAAGGTTTATGTATGTAAAGATATCTAATGGATACTAGTATACAGTATATTCTTGACATCTACATGCAGATGCCAGAATAATAATTTGTTGTAAAGGTCATTGTTATAAAATTATTTCATATGGTGCACCCAATTTTTTGAGCTAGGTGCACCAGTGCACTACACCAATGCACCTATTCCCAAAGTAAATTTCGAGCCCTGGGATGATGAAAATTTTATCTACAATAAGGGGAAAGTTTATTTGTAAAGTAGGACTTATTTCTTGCAAGAAATTGAGCTTCCCACTTAGCAAACGACAGATTGAAACTTTAAAAATTGCATACCATTTTGAAAGGTCCTCCTGGTCCTTATGGTTTGCTGATCATGAAGAAGGAAACAAAAAAATGTTAGACATTTCCACTTAGATTGTGCAAATACTTAGCAACATGCAGACTGATTATGGACTGGCATATGAACTTTGATGATTGAAATATTTCTAACTTTTGATGAAATGTTTCTAGGTTATCCTTTTGCAGCTTAAACTTCTGCATTCTGACTTAAGCCCTATTGCACTATCACATAAACTAAATTAAATGCACATAACAACATTCTATGGGGGCCTGCTTGTCCTTTTTCGTAAGGCGTAATCAGGCCTTTTTAGTCTTCGCAGGGCCATGTTGATTTGATTGTATATGGATGACATCCGTGCACGTATGAATTTTTGGCCATTTCCAAAAAAAATTTTCAACCATAATGGAAATCGTACAAAACAGTTGCAAAATGACCAAATATATACCTGGTCATAAAGTTTAAAAAAAAATATTGGATAACGATACCAATGTTGTAGAATGCCAAAATTAAACAAAAAAGACGAAAATGTAAAGAAATTAATTTGAAGAGTATATCATTCGCCATACCATACTCTTATGTTATTTGTTCAACCTTCTTGACCATGTAGATTTCATAATGAAACCAACATTTTTTGCCAAACTTTTTTTTTATTTGCACGCTTGCATCAGTTTTGGGGTTCCCGGAGGATGTCATCCATATAATCAAATCAACACGGCCTAATCCGTAGGCAGCCTCCCCCAAAGTATAGAAAGTACCGAGATCGCACGAACGTTGACCTAGTTCTTAAGAACTTTGCCATTATGTCATTGCGAAGGCGGGGGCGGGAAATGGCCAATATGTTAACACTAGGCTCTAGCCGCAACTTCAAACGGCCGGCAGCGCGCTAAACTACGATGTACTGACGAACTAAGTGTAGATATCACCTTTCATACATTGTGATAGCATGCATGGCATGATGACAGATTTTATCGAACCTCTTGTGTCCCTTTAAAATGATTCGTGAACCACGTTTCAAGAGTGGGACATTTTCACCACTCGAACGTGGGACATGTCACTTGCCTGGGTGGTTCTTAAGGGCGTGAAGGAAGTTCTTAACTTCCAGCTGGCAATGTCGATTCCACTTGTCACCTCCTAGCACATTGATGTAGACCTGTTTGTGAAGAAACAAAACATTTTTGCATGAAGGACTCAAAACGTGTCTCTACATGCGCTCCCGCACGTTTACACTTTTATAAAGGAACGCCGCACAACGCCATCCATGCATCAGCGACCCCTGGCGATCACAATCGGTGATGCAAGAAAGATGCTAAAGAGATGTTCGTAGCAGATCTAAAGGTCTCAGTAGGCCGTAGGGCAACCACAGCTTTGTCATACGTCTGATCATGCAGAAAATCATACCCCGAGCCCTGTAATTACCTCTTTGTTCCGTGTGATTCCTCTAGCCACTGTGAAAAAATGCGTTTCAAACATCAATCTTTTCCCTTTTGTTCCGTCAGGAGCTCCAGGCGCTACCCTTTCCGAGAAGCCTCAGAAGACAGGAGAGTCACGCAACACACGTCGTCCCGCCAGTCACCGGCGTTCAGTGACCCAGTTTCAAGGCTGATTGCATGTTTCTATAATTACGACAGCCACTTTTCGGTCAATCACAATTATCCAGCCGTAAATTGGGTAAGGCTGCCCTTCCCCTTTGTACATTTGCAGATCCAGGGTCTAGCCTTTCCAAGAAGGCACAAGGCTACGCTGGCCCGTCAGGCATACTAGTTCAGTGACCAACGGTTGTTGGTTGGATGTTGATTTGATAGTATGAGACCTATTGATGGATTTTAAGTTTATCAAATACAGTAATTTGTGTCATGCCAACTTACGTAACACGAAGAAAAAATATTAGTTAGGAGCGTATTACTGGCAGAAGAAACGGTTGATATATTTTGCTACATTCAACTTTTCAGCGTGCGTGGCCGTATAATTATTCAATGCACACACACAAAAAAAACACAAAACAAATAAAGCAAGCCCATGCTAGAGATTACTTTTGTCGAATTTCACACAATTTAATAATATTTCTGTTACCCATCGTGTCGTGCGAAGAGGCGTGAAATCGTTCTGTCTGCCCCCCCCCCAAAAAAAAAAGATGGAGCAATCGTAATTGTGGGGTCGTGTGGCGTAGCGGCAGAGGTCCCGAGTTCGAGTCCTGACATGCCACCGATCTTGTGCCCTTGGGAAAGGCACTTTACACGACTTTCCTCACTTCGCTCAGGTGAAAATGAGTATTGTATTGTCCCCTGTGTTGGTGGCAGCATTAATATAAGTTTAAAAAAACTTGAGTGTGCCGTCACCACGTCTTGTGATTACATGTTGGAAATGATGAAAAAAAATCGTGCTGTACATGGTCTTTCAGGCAAACCAATACTTATAGACAGATGACTGATGGAGGATGAATGATGTTGACAAACAACTGTTTATCCGGGATACAGCCAGAGCCGGAGTGGCAATTCTTTCTGACGTCATGTGCCGCGGGGCCATAAATTGTCGACGTCATAAGCCATGGGGGACACGTCTGACGTCTTATAGTCAGTGGTGCTATAGATGTGTGACGTCATAAGCCATGTGGGCCATAAATGTCTGACGTCAGACGCCACCATAGTCGCCTCGGTTGGAAGGGACTCGGGATGGATCCGTCCAAGAATCTGGGGCGAGTCGTCGATATCCAAATTTGAGTCCCAACTCGAGCACGTTCCAACTACTGATGACCTCCTCCCAACCCATTAACGATCCCTGCCAGACATGTCCACGACCTTCCGACCATTCCAGACTTTTCAAAACATTGTGAAACATTTAGCTGGCGCAACCGACCAGTCGCCAACCTCGCAGACCAACTCCCACCCTACGGACGGATTTCAACCATGGTCTGAAGAGTGCTCGACTCGGAACCAAGAGGTCCCGGGTTCGAGTCCAGACATGCTACCGATCTTGTGCCACTACTTACCTCACTTCGCTCAGGTGAAAATCAGTATTGTATTGTCCCATGTGTTGGTGGCGACATTGATATAACTCACCACGTCTTGTGATTACATGTTGGAATAAAAAAATGTTTGGGAGGCCATGGTCGGCCGAGGCTTTGTGTGACAAAGGCTGAAACTTAATTTGTCCAGACTACTTCTTTTCTTTCATTTCTTCATGCAATGTGATAGTCCGGTTGTTGTTTAATGGAGTTGGGGCTCGTAAACAATCCAACCATCAACAAATTGTCTATCAAACATCTGACAGAAAGACAAAGTAATGAACAGCGATGATTGTCTATGAAATTAGATCGTAATTTGGTAAAAAAAAAGGAAGACAACATAACAACTCCTTTTGTAAATGTGTCTGGCCAAAATGTGAGAAGCAAAAGAAACAGAAGGGATAAGCTTTAAAAAAACAGGAACTTAACTTTACACCATATATTTCCGTTGTTACTTCATTCATTTGTGTTGTATATTCAATAGAAAGTGTAGTCATATATTACCCTTTATTAATGATCATTTCCTTACTATGAGTATGAACCTAGAACCAGGGATTATCCGATTACTCCTTTTTAGTATGTTTGTGGGCCGACAGATCTAAAGAGGGGTGACTAAATTTCCCTGCTGTCAACACGTTTGACATTGGTAGGAAAACCTCTGTGTTGTTTTTTGAGCGACCCGCCCACGAGATCAACCATGGTGTTCTTCGCACACAAGCGTGATCATGACAAAAGCAATAAACAAGCTTTCCAATGGTATGAATTACAATGCCCGTCATTTAAAAACACTAAGGATGTGTGAAGAAGTTATGTACAGGCGCTAGGCAAGCTTCCCTTGCTACAGGTGCTTTTTTTCACAAGCAAACCTGGCGCTCAAACCATGTACATACCAAACTCATAACTACTCATAACATATGGAACACCATTGTAAAGAGTAATAAATGAGCTGTACAATGATCTGTAATACAATGCAATTCATAAAGTGACAATCTACATGCGACCCATCAAAATCAAATCTTTTGTTACTTTTTAGTATGTGTGGTAAATGTTAAACATGAAGTAGCATCTAGTTTCAACAATGCGATCCTATCTAAATTGTACAAATTGTTTTAAAACGCGTGCGCTAATCATTTTAATCTATAGTTTGAAGTGGGTAGATTTGTGGATTCATAGTTTCTCACTCACTCAATCACGCACTCACTCACTCGTCCTCTTCTACTTTGCACGAAGAGTCAACTTTTGCCACGCATTTTTCACCAACGATCGTTAATTGTACAAGTCTGTTTAGCTGTTGAAATGACGTTTTCTAGCTATAAGTTAACACTAATAAGTAGACAATACAGTAGAAACATGCTGATATTCACAATGCCAGCAAGCAAAGATAATTGTCTGACAAACAATTGTGCCCTACCTTTGCAGACGTGAGTACGACACCTGTGTGCTTTAGTGTTGTGGAGGCGTCGTACTTGTACTGGTACTGATTCCCCGGCTTGAAGTCAACTAGTCCAGAACAACCAACTACAAACAACAGTACAGAAGCCAACACGCGAAATCTGGCTTCCATTTTGCTGTCCGCGTTTCTCCTAAACAGTCGCAATCGCCATATCTCAGGTTGTTATTCAAGAGTTTTTTAATGCGCATGCTTCAAGAAATATAACCAGTTTTTCCTCTTTTTTTGGGAGGCACCTGTTGCGAAATATGCAAATGTCATATAATTGGGTGCCTCTCAAAACGAGGTCAATCCTGACAGATACAATCATAGAAGACAACAAGTATCGCTTAAGTAGGTTTTCGCATTGTTGTTACAGAAATAAGTTGGATTGTCTATTCCACTTTTAGTGTTTACCCTCTTTTTGACCGACTCCCGCAGGACAAAGGTTGGAACTTCGTTCACTGGTCAGTATTCTGAGGGTGTGTTGGTCAGAGGGTTCGGTTGGTCATTTCGGGCGGACAACACGGCGTGCCAACCGGAGGGCCGGTGTCGCAGTTCCATAAGATACGTCACAACCTGCCGGCCTGGGCCAGGTGCGCCCAAAAGGTAAATCTTACCTTTCCTTCGAAAAATATCGGCATTTCTGTATCTTTAGTGTTTAGTCACCACGTATATATGTGTGCTACGTACAAGTTCGGTGTTCATTGTTTTGTCTCTTGCCTAAATCTATTTACCTCACACAGTTCATTTCTCACACTTTCCAAAAAAGCCCAAATCTCTATTTCTCCGAGGAGGCCCACTGTATTCATCCTCCATAACTCCAAAATCTTGGCTGGCACCCAAAACTTCATCACTACATTTGTACTACTAAACGCTTTTATTTCTGATAATGGCAATAAGGCTTGTGTAATGAAATCGACTAAAACAGGCATGATAGTTAGTGGAGGTAGCGTCCTAGAGCGGTAAGGGAAAGTTGAAAAAATTTAAAAAAATGCAAAAATAAATCGTTATCCAAACGAAACTTTTGCGCTTGCCAACAATATGCATTTGTACCTAACCCGTGCCTGGGCCCACACATATAAGCTGCAGTGTTGATGTCTTCAACTTCTACCAAACATTTAATCTTATGTGGTGAGTCGCAAGTCAGTAAGTTAGACTTTTTTCTAAACTGTATTACATGTAAGTGAGCCTGGTATAACCATCAATACGATGAATGTCGGCTCAATCACTTATAATGCCGCATTAAATCGGGTTTTTGGAAACCTGTTGACTTCTTTACATGTCTTAAACTCGTAAGTGGTAGCCGATAGCGTAAACATGAGACAAATTCGGAGAAACATTACAAGCCTTCCATTGTGGGTCACACAGCAGTAAGTTAGACTTCAAATCGGATTTTGATCAGAAAAAATGTGTTTACAGCTGCAGTACTAATTTAAAATACTATGTATGAGGCTGTATGAGAAGTTAAACTTTTTTTCAGAGGCTAACAGGAATCAAAATTTTTCTGAAAAAAGTATCTGAAGTGGGGAAATTTACTTGAAACATGACTGAAAAGTATGCTTCTATCACTGTCATATAAAGGACAATCTACGGTAAAATGCGCGTCGTCTTCTACTCTACCTAGACTACAAAATTGGCAGTTTCTTTGCTCTAGAGGAGTGTGATTATGTCTTCCTGATTCGATTCGCAATTATTGTGGCAACTGATTCTTAGTTTTGTAATTTTGGATCTGTGACGTACATTTGCTAACTTAAGATATTCTTCGTCGTTATAAGAATACTTTGTCTTATAATGGCAAAATATATAAATGGCAGCAAAACCGTGCCACCCAGATTTAACAAAAACAATCTCCCGATGAAATCTTTTGCATTCAACTGACACCATTGTCACGCCTCAATCAACACTAGCACCTGTGAAAGAGAACTGTTTGTTTCACCAGTTTTGTACAGTAGGTACGCGTTACGTAAGACCGGACTGTAAGGGGTTGTATTTTTCACACACTCTTTCCGAATAGTGTAGTGGGATTTTTAAAGTTCCTCTTCTTAAACAGGGACCGCCGGCTTTGCGTCCTATCCGAGGTACTCGTATCTACCTGAGTCGAGTGAGGAATTGGAAATACTAGTAGGCCTTTCCGAAAGTCACAACGGAGAGGCCTGCTTCATGCATTTGAAACAAGAACATTTTAATTCTACGTCTGCAACCCTAACCAGAAGAGCACCGTGGTTTGGATTACATTATTAGATTAAAAAAAATATCAAGATCTATAGGGATGTGTATAATCGTAACATACGCAATAGACATGTGTCATTACCAAAAACTTAGCATAGGGGCGTAACTTTCAAGAATTATTAACATGGCTGGCAGAAACCGTAACTTACACCTCAAACTACCATTCTGTTACCATGGTGATGTGTGTGATCCATCCATCATCATCATCATCTGTCCCTGAACTAAACTGGGGATGGTTTTGAGGGCACACACACGCACACACACGCACGCACACACACACACACACACACACACACACACTGCCCACGAAGTAAACCATCATCCCTGAACTATCCAAGCATGTCATTACCGTGTTTTTAGGCATTTTTTTATCAGGCTTTCTTTCTTGCACTGGTATCTTTTCTTTATGCCAACTCAGGTGATATCCAAAAGATACCTGCAAAAAAGAAATCCTGACACAAGAAAAGCCCCCAAACGCCCAAAATATGTAGTAGTATAATGTAGCCTGGATGCCAGACTGTTTCCAGGGCCAGTCCTTGGTTTAGACCCTGAGTTTGGCAACATCTTGGCCCTATGGCGTGAGGTCCTGGGACAGTCTGCCACCCAGGCTACACACAATGTTAAGTAATCAGGTGCTATTGACTGTACAGATCCCATATAGCAATTGATGATCAATTACAGAGTATGTTAATCTGGTGGCTGAATAATCTTAGATGAGGTACATTCTAATCATTCTTTTATATGAGATGTTAAAGGTTAAAGGTTACTGGCTCACTGTATAACCTGCCAGACTGGTATGTCTTCTAGCTGTTGCTAGAGGCTTCTTGAGGAAAACACTTCAATTAGCAAAACATCTGGAGGTTGTAATCACTGGCAAATGCATACTGGGCATAACCTGGAAAATGAATGAACTAAATGTGCCTATATTGCGACTGCTTTGTACATATACATGTCTGTAACATCATTTGTATATTGTTGTATTCAACTTGTAATTTTTATGAATGTAATTTTTTAATGTGTGTCTCCAGGGACACCTGAAAAACATATCAATGGATCTGAGATATTCCCTGGTAAAATGAATAACTTGAAGCTTGACTTGAAAAGGATTTTAAAGAAGAAAATTGTGTTAAGCCTGTTGGCCTGAACTTTGGTCTCATCTGATGGATATCCATGGTAGCAACATTAGCAGGCCAACTATTTGCCCAACATACAGTAAGATTTAGTATGTAGTAAGTTTTCATGTTTGTAAACTAAACATGGGCAGCTTCAACACAACTAGAAATAGCAGACTGCATTTGGCACAAGTGAGACAGAATAGTAAAAAATCCAAGACTTTTTTATCTACAATAAAACCTTTTTTCAATGTTGTTGCTGGAATGAACATTGCTGGATAGATTTTCTCGTTTTGCTGAAATCGGAATACCTTTCCACTTCCAGTGTTGAAAATGTGGCTGGATGTGCAGTGTTGGAAGGGAGGTACAACGTTCTTACTTGTACTTGCTCTATTGGTCCGATGCAGCACAGCTTTATCAGGGTAAGTCATTTTTTGCGTATGCCGGTATTTATTTCATCTATTTTGGGGCAATATCTGATAGCCATAGCTGATGCTGTAGGTCTAGTGCAAATGGGCATTTGACTCTGATTGATGAATATGAAGGTACATATTACGCCATATTTGCACAGTATCTGATGAAGTTAGTACAAATGTAGTAGGGCTGTGTACTGGTTCTGGGTACCGGTACACTGTACCGCAAAACTACATCCATCCAGTCACGGAATACGCTGCTACCGTGTGGCACTCCGGACTTTCTACTCTCCTCTGCAACAAACTCGAGAAAGTGCAACGCCGGGCACTGAGAATCATCCTCGGGAAAGACTTCATTTCTTACTCAAAAGCGTGTGAACAACTTGCCCTCCCAACCCTTAAAGAACGCCGCGAAGAACTGACCGTTAAATTCGCCAGGTCCCTAGAACAATCTGAACAGTACAGACACGCTCCTGCCACCTTCACGAGAGGAAATAAGTGGCAGGAAAACTCGACCATCCCACAAACTGAACAGTATTTACTGTAGAACTGTAAGATACCACAACAGTGCAATACCACACATGGTACGATTGCTCAAGGAGGTTAAATTTAACATCCTTGGGTTGCTGAACCTGTAAAATAATTTGACCTTTTCATTTTAATCTGCTTAAGAATGTTTTTATGCTCCGTCAATTTTATCCTGTTCGTAAATGTTTTTAAATATGGTTGAGATAATGGTTTAGATATTGTTTTAATGAAACTCATGGAAACAGCTCCCATGCAATTCAGCCTCTGGCTGCCAGGTGGGACTGTCCGTATGTATTGTATATATGTTAATAATTGAATAAACCATTATTATTTATATATTATTATGATAAAAATCAACTAGGTACAGGTCCAAAATACCATAACAGTACCGGTACATACCGCACAGAGGTGACCAGAGTAACTCGAAGGAGCATGACTGATATACTAGTACAACAGATCTTTCAAGAACAGCTTATTGTCTGCAGCATAATGCCGCCTATAGTTCTGTCCTGTTTTATCTGAATAAAGATTCTGTTAAGTTTATTACTGTTCAGAAGGACATATGTTAATTTGTCAAATTGTTCGGGTACTGGTACAGGTACCTACACCTCTGTACCCGTACCTGTACCTGTACCTGATGTTACATTTAGGTACACATCCTTAGTTAATAGTGTACAATTAAGTACAATCTGTCTTACCTATGTCTCTTCTCCAGGCCGAATGTGTGTAGTCGTCAGACCTCTTGGGGCTGTACAGAAGGCTACAGCCAGAGATACTACACCAGCTGTGGAATTTGGGGAGGATCTACTTGCACAAGGTAATCTGTGAACAGACATCAATGATAGTTTTTAAACTCTGTGATTTTATATATTACACTTGTTTTAGTAAGAGGCATGTGAACGGTAACTATCAAAACAATGTAACCAGTATGCCTTGGTAGGAAATTTTGAACTAATGTAAGCAATAATATAACAATAATTTGGTAGTCTTTAGCATTTGGCCATTGTTATTTTTATCTTGTTTCTACCAGAGTTTTGTGAAGTTTGGAAACCTTTCCAGAATTTTGAATATTGTTTTAGATATCGATACGCGGTTCGGGACACTACCTGTTACGGCGCCGATTATTTCTGTTGTCCGGGGTACACTGCAAGTGGAGGAGGATGTATACGTAAGTTGATTATAACTATATCCATTATAACTATATATATGTATATATATATAGATAGATAGATGGATAGAGAGAGAGAGAGAGAAAAGAGAGAAATGGAGAGGGAAATTTCGAACAGTCATTATGCATTTTGGGCAATGCCTCGTGACCAGGAATGGAGGCTGCTTAATTAACTGCTGCCACAAACTACAAATTGAAACTGGAAGACATACCCGCACCCCTCTGGAACAAAGGTTATGTACATGTTGAAATTTGAATAGAATAGAGGACGAATGTCACTTTGTTATAGAATGTAGATTATATATTAAAGAAAGAAATGATCTGTATGGGCTTGTACAAAACCTATTTCCTTACTTCATACACTTGTAGAAAAATTCATATTCCTAATGCGACTTGACAAACCTGCAATCGAAAAACATATCTGACTGTTCCTTTATCTCTACTATAACTGAAAAGTGAGAAGTTGAATTTATGTAATGATAGCTAGTTTTATTTTGTCTTTCCGTCATGTTTTGTTTTGACTTGTACTTAGTACAGTGTGGCAAAAATGTGCAATAAAGGTTGTCACTCACTCACTCACTCAATAATATTTGGCACATTTTGAAACACCCACTCTAAAATGCCACCAATGCGAGGGTCGATGAATGCATTGCCAAGGGAGTTCTTGTATCATGTCTTCTGGGCCTGCCCTCAGGTTGTGATTTTTGGGTCACAGTACTTTGGGCCCTCTAGTAGCTTTTTCCAGAACTGCAGAGGTCCTTGTGAGCAAAGGATTAATCATTGATATTTTTGTAAATAATGTATTACATGTGTATATACCTTGAAATTGCATTGTACAGTTTTTTTATGTTTAATGTATTATACTTGATGTTGATGTACAATATTTGATGTTAATGTTGTTCATTACTGCAATTTGGTTTGTATTTAATAATGTAATCTGTTTTTATATTCTGTATGTTGTGTTTGGGAGGACATCTTGTAAAGGTGTCAATGCACCTGTTTTGTCCTCCCTTCCACTTGTATATCTTGTGGTAAATTCAAATAAACAAATAAACAAACAAACAAATCCCAAGGTAAACACTACCGACGGTACCATGGAGAAGTAAATGTGAATCCTTCTATTCCAGCTGTGTGTCACGGCATAACAACCTGTCCCAATGGAGGAAACTGTGCGAGCCCGGACTACTGCGCCAACTGTAACGATGGCTACTATTCACCGAGATGCGACCGTGCGTAGATCTGTTACTTGTCATTCTTTCTTTCATTCATCTATTAATTCATTCATTCGTTCATTCACTCCTCCATTCATTCATTGGCACGAAATTTTAGTGGCTACAAGCCGTTTTAACTAGGAGGAAAATTAAGCAATACAGTCGCGCATATGCATAGAACTACTGTACATGTTTATGATTTTCAAAATTGGACTGAGATGCCTTTTCTATCATGAAGTGACATGACACGAAGTGTACACACACACACAAACAAACACACATTATATACTGATAAAGTGTTTTTTTCTAGAATGCACCAACATACCAAACTGCGTTGATACAAGATGCACCACCAACAGTGACCAGCGATGTCACAGATGCAGTGGGGAATACGGGAGCAGTGGCAAGGCATACGACAATCTCGGCACATCCTGCAGGGGTAAGACACCAATACTATTTATTCATTGGTCAAAGTTAAAGTTCTAGACACTGAAGAGGTGGGAGGAATAAAAAATGGTCTGCATGGAGGGGTCCCGATAACGCTCTGCACTAAATGTCGAGAGCCAGCTATGTATTCAGCTGAATTCAAGAAGCCTCCCCATTACGTTTTACAATATGTAGATCTGAATTAAAACAGTGAATTACGCTCTGAACAAAATGCACCAATTACGCTGTACGTTGAATCAGAGCGGACCATCAGACATGTACAGTCTATGTAGAATTAAAACGGCTGATTACGTTCTATGGAAAAGGGCATGCAGGACCCCATCAAAGAGACTACATCAGTACAAGCATTCACTCAACATTCAATCAGTACTTTTGGTACTAGTACTTTTGACCAGTAGATCCCGACTGCCTGTCACAAATTGACTTATCAAGCAATCCAACCAAGGAGAAAATGGCAATTAATTAGCGTTTGACAAATGATTGAGTTGCTGCCTATCCGTCAAGTACTTGCATGATTAATGTTTTTATTTTGCATTTCCATATTTTAACGCAGGTGCATGGGGTTATGGGATTGGTCTATATGAGAAAGACCTGGTCGTGTTCCCCTGTCCATACTTCTTATGTAACAAAGTTGAAATAAACTGACTATAGTTACTTTCCCTTCATACAGAGAAATGCTCGTGGAGAACCAGCAGTAACAACTGTTACCCAGGCACGTGCCCGACCACACCATCCACATGCACATGTGCTACGGGATTCGGTGGCGCTCACTGCAGGACAAGTAAGTACAGTACTCACTCTCTCAATCACTCCTGAGAGCGTAGCACCTCGCCAAGTTGTCTTCCAGCCAGTTCTGTCCTGTGCCCTCTGCCAGGCTGTGGCTACATGGAGGCCCATGGTGCTCAGGTCTGCACTCAAATGGTCTCCCCACCTGCCTCTGGGTCTGTAGACTGGTGATGATGATGATGATGATGAAATGGTTTATTGAGATAAAAACACTGGCAGCCTTACGAAGGCTGAATTGTTGTTCTTTAACAATTCATTCATCTAGACTCATTGACAACATAATACAAAATTCTTATCACATAGATTAAAACAGGAAGGTACGATCATTTAATATAAAATTCCAGACATATTAAAATCAACTTCTCAGAGTTAGAAAGTGAGCGTGCGAATCTTAGTTCCATCTATGTGAAACAAAATGACCATGGTTCAATGTCTTATGTACTGTCCTACCAGTTTGTCAAATTTGAAGCTTTTCAAACCTGTAGTTGTGGAAATATTGATGGTTTAATATGTCTAGAGAAGAAGAAGTGGAAGAAGATGAAACTGAGCGAAAACAATATGTTAACTTTACTTCTGCGAAGTTAAACAAAAAAACTGAGAACCTTTTCCTTTCCAGTTACCGCTGCATCGGACATCATGTACTGCTTAGCAGCGTTGACCAAAAACCACGATCGCGTTGACACCAACTGTCTAGACAACAGTGTAAAATACACCAACATGCGTCCGACCAGTCTGACGCTAACATGGAGAGGCCACTTCACCCCCAGTGTTCCAGCCAGGCCAGGCTATGTGCATAACCATGGTTTGGGGCTGATTGCAGCAGGCTATAGTGTTAAACAAGTCACAAGTGAGACTATTTGTTGTTCTTTCAGAGTTCTGTAACTTCATTTTCTGTCATAATTGATTGTTCTGGACTTCTGGAAAAATAAGCACAGGCAATTTTATTAGATCTCTCTCTTGTTGGAGTATGTTTAAGAGACAAAATCAAAAGAACAACAGCAATCAGTAATTGGTTGTTTGATGAGCTTCTTTGCAAGCCATTAAATATGTAATGTCCCGTCAAGGAGAAGAAAGGCAAAAACAAGACCAGAAAAATTATTTATAATGTCAGAAACAATTAAATGTAGCTGCTGTATTTGTACTTTTTTAAAATTGGACACATATAATATCAACTTTGCAAGAATTAAGAAATATCAATGTATCTTACATTAGATATCTTAAAGTTTCCCAACAACTTGAAATGTTTCTTTTCGCGCATATCACAGATGGCAATGTGCGCAGCAATGACAGAGGAACCTGTAGCTCAGCAGCCAGTCGTGATAACCCCATACAGATGAACTGCGAAGAGAACATGCACATTTCTACAACATTCTCGCATGGAGATAAGTAAGTACTGCCATTGTTGTGATACATTTGTGCAAATATCATGCTTTTTCTATTAGCTATACTTGTGCAATGCAGCTTTGCTACAACTCGTGCATATACTAGTAAAAAAGGGGTGATGATGTTAATCATCGTGTGGCTAATACGACATGAGGTAATAGCCAGGCCTTCATCCAGGTAATTCGTAATTACAGTGACAGTTCACTGTATTTTTTTGGCACCAATCCATCTTCTGTTATATTATCTACCATCAGGCTCCAAATTCAGGGGGATTTCACAAATGGCGGCTACATCAACATAATAAACAGAGATGCTTCCAATAGACTTGAGAAGTCCTACTACTCCGGGGTTTCGACAAGTTCTAACACAGCGGAGTTTGTTTTCGATTACGTCGCACCAACATGCACTGGAACACAACTCAACATCGGTGACTCCGTTAGCAAACAGGTACGACAGTTCATCAGTTCATTGTATTGATTTGTGTTACAGTTGAATAAAATGCACATCAACAGCACAAGTTAACTATTTAAAGAAAAATATATTCCAACTTACAACTTAAAGCAACCCCACAATAAAATTACTTTTCGATTGCAAATGTATTTTGGTTATTTTGTGGCTAAAAATCTACAACTAATTGATTAACTCTTTATCTTACATTCTTGTGATTTCAGAATCAAATTACGCTGCAGTTCTCAGGATGGACGGATGCTTTGAGTGGAGTCACAAAATATGAGTACAGTGTCTACATGTTAGTGGCTGTCGGCGAAACCCTCACAGAGCCTCACACTACAGTTGCTCATGGCACCATCCAAGCAAGCAGCATCCAGCACCCCACCATCACCCTGACCCATGCAGGCGTGTACTCAGTCATACTAACGGTGGACGACGTCGCAACCAACTACAGACGTACCAGGCGCTTCGTCCTGTTTGACAACGCCAACACCGTGGAACTGGACTCGCACTACCCACTCGCCATTGCTAACACTGTTGCTGGGAATGGAGACAACTGGCTGCATTGCACAGATTGCACGGTGACAGCCACCTGGACCGGCCATTTCATCAATCGGTACCACCACCAGAACAAGCTCCTGAACCCAATCGCAAACTTTCAAGCTGGAATAGACGCTGACTACGACCAAACGACGGGTACGCGTAACAAGAACGCCATTCCCAATGCCCTGGGAGTCACACAGTTCAAAGTAGCCTATACTAAAGACCATGCAGGTGGCTCAACCATGACCACTGCACCTAGCAGTGGCTGGTCCGCAGGAGACCTCAATACACAGTTCAGTTCAACCGCGAGTAAGGTGGACGGAGATACCGTGAAGTTATGGGTCAAGGCGAGTGACATCATGGGGAACGAGATCACAGACAGCATCACAGCACACATCGACTCCTCGGCACCGGTCATTGAAAACATGTGGCTGGCGAGTGGAGACGAAACCAACATTGTCGTGCACAACTCTGTGGAGCTGTATGAAATGCAGTAAGTAATTGTCTTATGAAAGTGTTCAACTTGTTATCTTTTCTTGGTGGATTAAGGCATGGTAAAACTAAAGGTTTTCTTCTTCATCTTTGTGCAGCAGGTGATAACTCTCATAGCCAATTGGGTACAGATAGATAGTCTAGATCTGCAGATAGAACATACTCAATATAGGAACCAGTTTTACTTCCTCTAATTATCCACGCCATCTACCTGTACAAGTTATTTATATATATATATGTTTGCCATAGTGTTGTCATCATGGTTTTTAAGTTTAGTAGCTCCATCTTAATGTCCATGTCATTGCACAGACAGATATACTGGTAGTGGTACTGCAGTGTGCTCCCCCCAAAAAAAATGTTACAGCATGAGGGATTGACAGGAAAGTCTACTGAAAAAGAGACTGAGCAGGGATTGAAGGAAAGACAGATAGATAATATCTTTGACATCAATTGTTTGTAGGGACTGAGTTAAAGCAGTCGTCAACACCACCAGTCCTGCAAAACATCTCAAAACATTTCAAGACAAAATAAGCCAAGAATAATGCTCCCTAAGACTCATATTCTCCTTCTAAGGATGTGCGTGCATAGGTGTTGATGAAAGAAAATATTTTAATGAAGAATAACAAAGAGGCATGGTTTAAGTGGCCCATAGGTCAGCGCCTGAGGTGTAAAGGCTTCAAGCACTGTTGAGTCATACTCGCTGGACAAGACAGGTCAATTATTGGCGCGATTTTGCACATTTTACTCCATTTCTTGGCAAGTTTTTCAATCCGAAAAATATTTCCGGTCATTAATTATAATTTCTTTGTGCACCTAACTGTGAGCAATAGCCAGGCTGACTGGGTGTCATCCTCATTGCTTGTAGCAATTATCCAGTCAACATTCCTGAATGATTACTGGTCCAGCATATAATTACCAATTCTGCTGCGCTCTCACCCAGCATTCTTATAGTTATACAACCACCTACTAAAACCTTTACCATGGAGAATTACCTTTCGGTGATTCAAAACAAATCATTTACAACTAGTATAACAAGACTGAGACTTGGTGCACATTGCTTAGAAATCGAGACGGGTCGTCACAAAAATATACCAGCTGAAAAGAGAATGTGTCCTGCCTGCAAAGACAAAGTTGAAGATGAATCAATTCCCTCGCTGAAACGAAGAAAGGAAAAGACTAATGAAGTCATGTAAGAACTAAACAACGCTCCCTGGGACAAGTAGAGAAATTTTCAACGTGCTTCTATCATGCTTCGACTCTGTATCTGTTTATCTAAGTCAATACTAGTATGTACATAATGCTATACAAAAGAGAAACCATGTCATAGCAATGTGAAATGTAGTATTCCATCATACCATGTACATGTATTGAATGAAAAAACACATGGGGTACACATTAGACAAACTTATCTATAACATTGAGTTATAAAAGGCCACCCTATTTTTATCGATTTTAAAAATAGGAAAGGTTGCATGTAATTCTGTCAAAAGTCAATAAATGCTTGTATTATGACAACAACTTAAAGAAGTTTTTTTTTTATCTCCCAACCTGACACTTTCCTTTGTGATTTGTTATACAACAGAGTTCAGTTTGATGCATTTGACCAGCATAGCGGACTGCATGACATAACCTGGACATTGGCTGACTTTAAAACGTCAGCCCAAATAGCGTCAGGAGTAGTAGCTGTACAACAACTAACCGTAAGTAAATTTCTTTACAACATAAAAAGTGATGTGTTTTGATAGATCTAATAGTGAATACCCTTTCATGTTTAATGTTTTCCACTCTCTTATCTAAAATAGGTTTGCACGTTCTATGTGTATGTCTTTTACATATTAATCAACAGCATAAATCTACATAACTCATTGTAATTTCTGGTAAACATATGCAAAACGAGTGGAATGAACTTGAGCCCAGTGTGGCGGAGGCAAAGTCCATCTCCCAGTTCAAAGCAGAGTTGGGACGGGCTTCGCTGCATTGAGCTGCCTCCCTGTCCTTGTACATATGTAAATATGTGTAATACTAGCACCATTGATTTCACTTGTCCTGTCCTTGCACTTGTCCACGTCCACCCCTACCCCCTACCCTACCCTTTGTTTGCACACAGTCACTAATCCGCGCAGCTGCTAATAATCCTCTTCTTAGAGGGATGAGCAGTACCTAAGATGATGATGATGATGTCTTAAAATATGTCTGTTTACTTTGTTTTGTTTTTCAGTGTGGAGCCACCTGTACCACAAACTGTGTACAGACTGCAAAGGGACCCTGCTACAAAAAGGATTACGTCATTACCTTTGACCGTAGCCAGGTGGATGTGGGTGGACATGATCATGACTACCTGGTGACACTGACTGTCAGGAACAAGGCAACTCTCAGCACCACACAAACACTGAAGGTACATTGTACAGCATGCAAAATACCTGGTTGACCAAATTTTACTTGGGGCAACCTATTTTTTAACCTAGGCAGCCCACCTGAATTTTTTTAATGCCCCCCCCCCCACAAAAAAAAATCATGCCCACTTGGCTTACACCACTGTATCCAGCAGATGCTTTTTAATTTTAGGTATTAATGGCTATTACTAGTACCAGTTAACTAAAGGCTGTTAGAAATATTGTCAAATGCTTATGTATGTAACATTACTTAATTTGAGGAAAGTACTAACTTATAGATGGGGCAACCTAAAATTCTGATGGGCAACCTAATTTTGGCCATAGGTTGCCCACTGGGCAACCTGGTTCAAAAAAGTATTTTGTACACTGATTGTAACTTACTACTTTCGCTTGTCGTTGCACGGGATTTAACTGTTTATTTGGTTAAAAACTATTCTTAGAGATGTTGAAAAATGTCCTGCATGAATCAAAATGAAAAATAGTTCGTACTTAAGTAGTTGTTGGGTTTTTTGTTTGCATCATAACACTCACTGTCAGGAACAATGCAACTCTCAGCACAACACAAATAGATTAGATTTAGACCTCCTTGACTAGACTGTTCCATGTTACTGGTGCAGAATGGGAGTCCAAAATATGCGCTAAATTCTTGTAACGTTATCTTATTTTCATGTTAATGAATGGTTCCTAAGGTAGATTTTTATTCTAATTTCAACAAAATTACCCTTTACCTACTTAGGAACTGCGTAGTATAATATTTAGGGCGGCCCGATTTAAAATAGCGCTTGACGGATAATGTGCCGACTATTGTTTACATTTGACTCAGCGGGGTTGCCGGCAGCGAATTTACACGAGTTGGAATCCGATACACTTTTTTATCATGCACCTTTAATACAGAAAAGGACAGTGCTATGCCCCTTGCAATTGACTGCTGAACCAATTTACCGTCTATCTATGAAAATACCAGGATTATTTTATCGAAATAAATTCCTCTGGATCCAAAGTTATTCAAAGAAATCATGCTACTAAACTAAAAGTAAAAGACTGGGTCAAGCTACGTACTGCCCGCCCACTTACCTCAGTAGTTACCCCGTTCCGTCATCTGTCGACACTTGACCATCTTTGTCGTCTGCAACAGTTGCTCTTCTCCTGTTAAAGAAATAAAGGACAACGTCAAAGAGATAGACATTACGCATGCAAAAGTACGACCGCGATGAGAAAATGCTACGGCTTCGTAGTGGGAGGGGGGCGCTCTTGTCCCGTTCTAAACACTGGAGCAAGCGTTTCATCTATCTAACAAACATCAAATGACACTCAAAAATACTACAAACCATATTCAGATCCAGGGTGTCACAAATGTTGGCCCTTGGAAGCCTAAAAGCGTTGACACCTCAACCAAGATGACAAGAGTTCTCTCCTCTCCGAAGCCGGCCCGTGACCTCTGAACTTGTTTGGCGACATCTGACCTTATTCCACGAACCTAATGACACAGTGAATGCGCATCACGAACCTGATGACACAGTGAATGCGCATCACTTTTCTGGTTTTGGATATGGCGAAAGACGAGCGGTATTGTAACTCTTTGAAAACAGCTTGCAGAGTATGCAAACCCATGTTAAGTTATCACTAGCTTCGATTTATATCTAGTTCTACGCAAACCTGTTTTATTGTTCTCTTGTTCCAGATAACAGTGGACACATCCCCGCCTCTTCCCGGTACTGTGCATGACGGTCTAGAGGGGCAGGCAGAGATAGACTATCAGCAAACGACAGCGATTAAGACCTGGTGGGACGGCTTCTTTGACGAAGAGAGCGGCGTGAAGTTCTACCTGTATGGCTATTCTACCAGCTGCTTGGATGCAGCTGATCTCCAACTACCGAAGGGAGCGTCTGTAAGTACTCATATGTTTAACGTTATAACATAACTAAATACGTGTATATTAACACTTCAGTAACTTTTGATTTTTACACTATTGAAAACATCAGACAATTTTTGGAATAATTAGCGATATTCTAATCGCCTAATCTCAGCACTTAATCCGAACTGTAACTGGACAATGTTCCAATGTTCATCGTTGCACCAGCCTACGTTGAATGAATTCAAACTGAATCGCAGATAACCAGGACAACAGACACGAACGCTGTCTACACGGCACCATCCCCCGGGACCTACTTCTGCACAGTGGTGGCCTACAACCACGCGCTGGACCCGTCCGCACCGGTGTGTTCTGACGGCGTCACGGTGGACGTCACCCCGCCGACTCTCACGGCCATCCACGTGGACCACCTCGCCGTCCGGCCTGGGGTGGTGAAAGATGCGGGCGGCGACGTCTGGTTGATAGACCAGAGACGGCACCGCGTGCTGGTGTTAGACCCTCCGGCGCAATGCCTGTAAGTCCCGTTAGTGGGGTCGTGTGGCGCAACGGCAGCGTGCGCGACTCGGAATCAAGAGGTCCCGAGTTCGAGTCCTGACATGCCACCGATCTTGTGCCCTTGGGAAAGGCACTTAACACGACTTTCCCCACTAGACTCAAGTGAAAATGAGTATTGTCTGTCCAGTATTTGTTATTATGTGCTGTACACAACACCAGCAACAGCTGCCTCTGTTCCGCGTGTATTGCAGTCCCGTTATATTCATGCACTCGTCGTCTGTAACCTTTATTTCAGAACTGTGCCTCTTTATCTTTTGTATGTTGTATAACTCTCAATTTTAGAATACAGTTTCTTCATTCGATATTCCATAGGGTAGATAGAATTGTGAGCAACATTAGGTTCCTGGTTGGATTGATTCCGAAACATCATCAGGTACTAGTAATATGTTTGTATCCTTTATTTTAGAACCGTGCCTCAAGTAAACAACATCGATGACTACGCCCCGAGACGCGATCTCGTGACGAACACCACCCTCACTAACCAGTACTGCACTCGGCACTCAGGAGCACCGACCACCAACTACGTTTCCATGGACCGAAACGTAAGTACTTTATATAAGTTTTCCAGAGGGCTATTCTGAGGACATGAATGTGACAATGGTGATGGACTGTGGAATCGAGTTATTATCAGTAATTTCCCGAAAGCAAACTACAATTGACCCCCCCAAATCAGTGTATGTCCCCAGTTTAGTGTC